>NC_133410.1:195887500-196105000 GCF_049350105.2 Macaca mulatta | reverse complement strand
CTGCTGTAGTGCAAGGGTGCAAGGAGATTGCAAGAGGATGGAGTGGGCTCCTCTTAGAGAACTAGGGCTGCTGTAACAAAATACCATAGACTGGGTGACCTAAACAACAGATACTTATTTCTCACAGTTCTGCAGCCTGCAGGGCTGAGATCAGGCTGCCAGCACTGTGGGGTTCTGGTACGGGCCCTCTTCCTAATTTGCAGAATGCTGCCTTCTTGCTGCTACGTTCTTATATGGCTTTTCCTTGATGCACATGTTTGGAGAAAGATCTCTCTCTCTTCCTCTCTTTAGAAGGCCACTAATCCCATCATGAGGGGCCCACCCTCATGACCTCATCTAAAGTTAATTACCTCCCAAGGGCCCTAGCTCCAAACACCATCTTCCTGGGGGGTCAGGGCTCTGACACGTGGAAGAGGGGCAGGATGGGGGAACCAAAACCTGCAGTCCATAACAGAGCTCTTATAGACACTTCCAAACAGTGAAACTGAGATTCATAAATTTACACTCCCTAAAGCAGCCCAGGCTAAGAAAAACCGCAAAATTGTTTGCTTCTGGCTGCAAGTTTATCAGCCATGTGTGGTAACAAATAGTTGTCTCACCCTGATCATGAATTTTGATTGATAGATCTGATTAATAAAAACAAAAATATTACTGAATGAAATGCACTTTAATAGATAAAAATATTTCAAAATATGGCATCTTTGGTGCTGGAAGGAAATTACACAATAATTTCAGGTCTTGATAAAAACAATAGTGGCACCAATTGAAGCAGAAAAAATCAGGATGTGCCCAGGACACAAGGGCTGTTTGCTCTCCTTGCGGCATGACCTTCCTAGCAGCACTTAACCCTATAACAACAATTTTTACAATGAAATATAAGGAATTTCTGAAAGAGTGGGGATATGTGACCAGTGAAGTTTATGGATCAAGTTCTCAGGTAGCCTGGTAGGACATTCTCATCCTGTTAGACTTAAAATCAGTTTTAGAATGTTCAGGGTGTCCAGCTTCCGCTGTGGAGACAGGCAGTTGAGAGGGAAGGAATGTGGATGTGCAAGTACAACAGGGCAGGGTAAAGAGCGGCTGGGAGCCACAGCTGGCATACAGTCATTAATTAGTGAATTTCCTACTGCACGAAGGAGGGAAGCCACGTTGGAGTCAACAATGATGACTGCAGCACAGCAAGGTGTTCCAGTGTGGTACAAAGAAGGGAGTATGTACTTGTCAGACACAGGAGTTGCCAAAAAGAGAGAGTTCAGGACAAAGAGCAAGATCCCTATGAGGCTTTTATACCAGATAATCACAGCTAGTGATGTAGTATCTTGTTGTCAAGTCAGTTCATAAAGAGTCTCAAAGTTTTCAGCTATATATGCAAGCAGAACAAAACCCCCGACCAAACAGAACAAATCCCCCGACCAAGCAGAACGAACCCCCCGACCAAGCAGAACAAACCCCTGACCAAGCAGAACAAACCCCCCGACCACCTCATGACAAATGTTGACAGTGCTGCTCTAGTCTTTCTTGCTACTTGTGGAAAAGACTGGCTAGAACTACCCCCAGAAAAATGAGATTCTGACCTACTTTTGAAGACTTTTAGCAAAAAAAAGATTTCTGTCTCCAATTCCCTCACTCAAAAACAGCTTAATCTGTAGCTCTTACATTTTACAAAGTGCTTTTTATCTGTTTTCGTATTTGGACCTTCACAACAGGTGAGGTGGGAGGCACACACGGTTTCTTCCCATTATGAACAAGCAAGGGAGGCTCATCTGAAAACGTGGCCAAGATCAAGCCACCAATTACGGAGAAGAGTTGGGTCATCATACTGGTCTTCCAATTCCTAGCTCTTTCAGCTAAGTCATGTTGCCTCTACATAAATCCTATCAAAGATTACCCTTTATTCATAAACTATCTATCTCATGCAGCAATAAAAACTCAGTTTTTCTTGATGTATAAGAAATGAAGGCCTGGGCACGGTGGCTCACGCCTGTAATCCCAGCACTTTGGAAGGCCAAGGTGGGTGGATCATGAGGTCAGGAGATCAAGACCAGCCTGACCAACATGGTGAAACCTCATTTGTACTAAAAATACAAAAATTAGCCAGGCATGGTGGTGCGTGCCTGTAATCCCAGCTACTTAGGCTGAGGCAAGAGACTGGCTTGAACCCAGGAGGCAGAAGTTGCTGTGAGCCAAAATAGCGCCACTGTACTGGGTGACAGACTGAGACTCTGTCTCAAAGAAAAATGAAAAAATAAAAAAAAGAAATAAAGATAGAAATATTATTGGCAGCTACCTGAAACAGTTTGTTATTAAATCAACTCATTCTTTTAAAAAAAAGGATTAAAAAGTATACAGCATAATTGTGTTAATGCTTCTACTTAGGCCATATTTTCTAACTCTTTAATCATCTTAGGTTGGTCTCATTTCACCATCTAATTATTAGAATTTGTGGTAAGCAGTGGGATAGTTACTTTACTATTTCTTGAAAAACAGCCTTTCACAATAAGATAATTATATGTAGAAAAAATAAACAAGAACATAACAGCACCTATCTTCTATGAAAGAATGAGCAAGAGAACTTCTGACAGAAAGATCATTAAAATGGTCCTTTCACAATACAAGGCAGTGAATTTGAAGTTAACAGTAAAAGAATGTGTTTAAATATAAAATAGTTAAGAATAGTCTTAAAGAAGTGTTATTATTTTTTTTTTTTTTTTTGAGACGGAGTCTCGCTCTGTCCCCCAGGCTGGAGTGAGTGGCGCGATCTCAGCTCACCCCAAGCTCCGCCCCCCGGGTTCCCGCCATTCTCCTGCCTCAGCCTCCCGAGTAGCTGGGACCACAGGTGCCGCCACCTCGCCCGGCTAGTTTTTTGTATTTTTAGTAGAGACGGGGTTTCACCGTGTTAGCCAGGATGGTCTCCATCTCCTGACCTCGTGATCCGCCCGCCTCGGCCTCCCAAAGTGCTGGGATTACAGGCTTGAGCCACCGCGCCCGGCCAGAAGTGTTATTATTCTTATAATACTATACTTTAAAAAATTATAGTTCTTGTTTTCAAATGTTAAAATTGGGAATTTTATATTCTAGCTCCACATCTTTGAACATCTTATAGTATTGTGTGGTTAAATGAAACAATGCATATGAAAACATTTTAGAGGTATGGCACTATGAAAAATAGGAGTTAAGAACAGTAACTGTGGAGTGAATGCTTTACTTTTCCACATTAGCCTTGCGCGCATGTATTTGCTTGTCTTATAAAGTAAGTATTATAGCCTGTAATTTATGGTCAAGTAAGTAGAAGTGCTAAGAAGTTAGGAGACTCCTCCAAATATCACACAGTTTTTTGTTGAACTCAGGGAACGGACTCAAAATCCTTTTGTTTCACAGCTGGGACTTGTTCCATTTTTTCCACTTTCCCTTTCCATCTATTCCACATGATTCATGAGGCAATTTTCTACCATCCATCCAAGCTAAAAATGTAGATGACATTCAGTTTTAAAAGTTTTAGTCCCTTTTGTCTCATCTGTACTGACAGAATGTACAGAACACCCTTATAATAAGAAATAGCCTTTTTTACACATTCAGAATATTAAAACTCATGTGTTCACTCCATTTTCCCATATATCAGCTATCATCTTTCACGTGTATTTACTAGATTTTATTCTTTCCAGAAGGAGTGTAGTTTACCGTCTGTATTTAGCTCTGTGGCCAACTTTGCCCAGAACAGTGAGTTACTCCTGACAACCCTTGGAGAAAGGAAGCTTTCCCCTCCTCTGAAACTCAGATGGGATTCCAGTGTGCAGCCTGAACTCAGCTTGGAGAGCTTCAGTAGTTTACCATGGCCACTAGTTGTGTTCTCAACGGCTTGCCAATTTCGTAAGTCCTGAGTTGCAAAGGTTTGTTTTAAGAAAGGGTAGAGAAACTAGTTTGGATTCTGAGATTGGTCAGTCATAGATTCAAGTCCCACTCTACCCTTCCACTTGCTAAGTGGAAATGGCTTAAGTCCTTCAAAACTCAACGTATCTAGATGGAATATGGGACTCATAATTAGTGAATAGAACTCCTGTGAAAATTACAAATAGTGGAAGCTACTTAGCACTATGCCTAGTACACAGCATGTAGTTAATACATTGGGGTTACATTTAAAAAATAAATTTATGCTAAATTTTAGGTGGTAGGTTGAGAAGAGTATCATATTTTTCTCAGAAAATTTGAAGATATTGGTGAGGTGCGGTGGCTCGTACCTGTAATCCCAGCACTTTGGGAAGCCAAGGCGGGTGAATTGTTTGAGCTCAGGAGCTCGAGACCAACCTGGCCAACATGGTGAAACACCATCTCTACAGAAAATACAAAAATTAGCTGGGTGTGGTGGTGCATGCCTGTAGTCCCAGCTACTCGAGAGGCTGAGGCAGGACGATCACTGGAGCCCGGGGAAGGTCAAGGCTGTAGACTGTGGTGAGCCACAATTGCACCACTGCACTCCAGCTTGGGTGACAGAGTCAGATCCTGTCTCAAAAAAATAAATAATAAATAAATAAATAAATAAGAAGCTTGAAGATGAATTACTAATAGTTACCTGTACAACTAAGCAAACAAATAAGACAATTATTTACTTAGGAAAAACAAAAAAATGGTATTTGACAGTAAAATATGATCAAAGTAGACTAAGTCGTTCAGTTGTAGCAATAAAAATATAAATTCCCATTAAAAAAATTTAGGAGATGGAACTTTTATTTCTTTTGGGAACAGAGTGCACAGAAAGCGTATATGTATAAAGACTCAAAATACACCTCTAAAGGCAACTCCCTTCTGTAAGTTAAGAATGAGTCTTCATTAATATGTGTTTATTCCTTTAAAAATTAAGATTATTTGAATGGTTCAGAGCCCAAACTACCAAGTTAGAATTCTGATTTATAATAGGCTTCCTGGCTGAGCACGTGGCTCATGCCTGTAATTCCAGCACTTTGGGAGGCCAAGGCAGGTGGATTGCTGGAAGTCAGGAGTTCAAGACCAGTCTGGCCCATATGGCAAAACACTGTCTCTACTAAAAATACAAAAATTAGCTGGGCGTCGTGGTGCGTGCCTGTAATCCCAGCTACGTGGGAGGCTGAGGCAGGAGAATCATTTGAACTCAAGAGGCAAAGGCAGCAGTGAGCCGAGATTGTGCCATTGCACTCAGCCCGGGTGACAGAGCCAGACTCTGTTTCAAAAAAAAAAAAAAAAAAAAAAAAAAAAAAGACTTCCGGACTTGATTAGCACTTCCTAGCTGTGACTTTGGGGAAAGTGACTTAAACCCTCTGAGCTTCAGTTTTACCATCTGTAGAAACAACGATAACAACAGTTTCTACTTCACAGAGTTACTGTGATGAATACAGTAATAAGGTACGTGAAGTGTGTGTAGAACAATGCTGAACTTATAGCCAGCATTCCCTAATGGTTAGCTGTTAATGTCACGAACATAGAGTCAATTTCTCCTGTCCTTTATAAAGAGAGATCATCCTCATCTCATCTGGTTTCTCATCATTTAAAACCTTTGCATTTCCTGGCTTTTTCCAACAACCTAAACAAACAAATATATATATATTTTACTTCCCACTTTCTGTTTGCAGCCCTTTTGTTGGTTAGGAGAGGCTGTGATTTACCAGGGGAGGCAGGATCTGCTGAGCAGCTCGTTAACTGCACACACAGTGGGGCTCCAGGCATTCCGGTGCTGGGGGCTGAGCGTGGCCTGGGGCCACTGGGAAGGATGGTGTGGAGGATGTGGGCAAAGAGCTGGCCTTGGCTCACAGAGGCCAGGGGCTCATTCTAGTCCCGTGGAAATGCACAAAGATGAAATGGGACAAGCTTGTGATATTTGGTGGAAACCCCCTGCTTGAATGAATATCCCACAGGCATCTCCAACTCTAAGGTGAGTTTCAACCTTAAGTAATTGTCCCAGCTTCCCTGTCCCAAACACTTACCCAGCTCTACACACACACACACACACACACTCAGTTCTCCCAACCTTAGGGAGGGCCCAGCACCACTCTGCATCCCATTTCCCATCCAGAATCTGCTAAATTACCCATGACTTTGCCCTATTGTTGCTCAGGGCCTCCAATTGACCACAAAGTGCTATTGATTCTCCTTCTAAATATCTCTCAAGTTTATCCACTTCCCTTCATCACAACTGCCACTGCCAACTCATGCCATGATCATTTTGTACCTGAATAATGAGGACCGGCTCCTAATGGTTCTCCCTAACTCTGGCCCCACCCAGCAGCCAGAGTAAGGTTTCTCCAATACAAATTGATTGTTCTTTTTGCACTTGAACAAAGTTGTCGCTACTTTTTGGGAATGTCAAGCTGCGGGGGAGGAACCGTACGTCCTCCATCCAGCAGGATCTACTGTCTCCCCCTGACATAGACACTAACCTTCGTGGGCCGCTCCACTGAACTGTGAGCAGCTTTCCATGGAGAAGGTGGAGCAGCAGAACATGAGTGGACTTCTCTCTAAACATCTTTGATATTTTCCTCCAGGTTCTGGGATAGAGAACAGTGGATGGCGCATGTTTAAAGACAGGGTTGGCTGATGTCCTTCAGTTTGGCTAGTAAGAGCCGTGGTGAGCGGGCATTAAAATGCCGTTATTTGCACTCACCGGATGGGAACAAATGGGGTATACACAAATATATAATTTGTGATTCAGTACTTGAGAATTTATTTCATCTGCATGGAATACCCTCCCATATCTGTCCTACCCATGCGATTTCTTATTTTCTTACAATACCCAGTTTCCAAGGATGCCTTCTCTGAGAAATCTTTCTCGACCTCATGGGGGTGGATTTGGGGACTCCTCTGTTCTAACACCTCTGTGGTTGTATCACGCAACTTTGATCTATGTGTTCTTGGTGTATTTCCCACATCTGCTCACACCTGATACTCTGGAGACCACATTCCTGAGCATGGCAGCCGCTGCAAAGCTAAGACAGAGACTCAGAAGCTGGCCTAAGCGACAGGGAAAAGGATTTGTGCTAAGACTTGTGGAATGAGATTTTCTGCTCCCCAAAACCTGTAGGTGTGTCCACACCCTGGGGAGAAAGAATGATTCGTCCAAAGGTGAGGCAACAGAGCTTACAGAACCTGTACAGCTTGTGTAGTGGCCCAGGAATGAGGGTAGACCTCTCCCCATCTGTCCCTGCCGGCCACGCAGGACCTGAGCCACTTGAAACTTTTCATCAAACAAGGTAAGCAGGGTCTGGGTGCAGTGTAATCCTAGCACTTTGGGAGGCCGAGGCAGGAGGATCACAAGGTCAAGAGATGGAGACCATCCTGGCCAACATGGTGAAACCCTGTCTCTACTAAAAATACAAAAATTAGCTGGGCATGGTGGCGGTGCCTATAGTCCCAGCTACTCGGGAGGCTGAGGCAGAAGAATCGCTTGAACCCAGGAGGCAGAGCTTGTAGTGAGCCGAGATGGCACCACTGCACTCCAGCCTGGCGACAGAGAGAGACTCTGTCTCAAAAAAAAAAAAAAGGTAAGCAGGAGACACGTTACATATGTGTAATAGATGTGTTACATATGTGTAATAGATGTGTTACATATGTGTAATATATGTGTAATGCTTAAGCAATAATTTGGCTGCTATCGTGTCCCAAACATACCCTCGCTGCTTTACCACACTCTTTCCTTTGACTTAATTTCCACCGAAACTTCCTAACATAGGCATTTTATCCCCTTTTAGGATAATTAAACTGAAGCTCATGGAAGTTAAATAAGTTACCCAAGTCACATAAATGACACATAGGAGTTCTGAAACTCTAACTCACCCACCAAGTCCACACTTGGTCACTGTGCCACTCTGCCCCTTTGCCTCTATTCTTTTATATAGATTTACAACTTTTTTTATACATATTCTTGTGCTAGAAGCAGTCATGGCTTATTTATCTATATACCCTAAACTTAGCAAAGTACATGGCATGTTGTAGGGAGCAAAACATATTTCATGAATAAATGAAAGAATAGAAGAATAATTTGAGAAAGTAGAATATCAAAAGGGCAGCCCCGAAGGCAGCTGTTTGCCTGGGATTGATCTTGCCCCTGGTGTTCCAGGAAAGTGTTGATTTTGTCCGATTTTAATGGTCTGGTATTTAATGTGTCTGTGGGCACAAGCAAGCCGAGGTGTTCACTCACCTGTACCACGCACCTGAGCACTGAGAGAGGCCGAGCTGCGCACCTGCCCATACCCGTCCTTCTCTGCTCTACTTCTGATGTTCTGAGGTTCCAGGATTTACCTGCTCATTCTGCAGATTTTCTGTGAACATTAGTTGAACTGAAGGAAGGCACTGCAGAATGAAAGAAACACTAGGAGTTTTAAAACATCAAGGAAAGGAATTAGGCTATAAGATATATTCGCAATAATTATATACAAAGCCAAGAGGAACATGCAAGTAAAAAATTACTGGGTATCTCCGGGAGGCGGAGCTTGCAGTGAGCCGAGATCGCGCCACTGCACTCCAGCCTGGGCGACAGAGTGAGACTCCGTCTCAAAAAAAAAAAAAAAATTACTGGGTATCTCAACTGATGGCAAGTTTGCCTTAATTTTTCTGATTACTAAAGAGAAGGTGTCTATCGCCCACCTTTATTCCTCTCTGCTTAGAGGCCTCTGAATTAGTTAAGATTTGTTATACAGAAGATTTAAAGCCAGTCCTTAAGCCAGGTACCAACTACTGTTGCTTCTGCTTTGCTCACTTCAACCAAGTCAGCCTCTTTCCTTCCTTGTTTATTCTAGACTTGGATTAAATCTTGTGAAAAGCAGTCGCCATTTTTCTTTTCTGTAAAATTTTTTAAATTAATACCTCTCCACTCACGGCATTAACATTATTGGCCCATGAAAGACATTTCTCTTGAAATATTGAATTGTTTTATCAGTTGCTTTTTCCCTGTCCATTATTGCCAGTCTTCCTTTGAAAGGGATTTATTATTTTGATAAACATTATTATGATTTTGAACAATGTACTTTACTTATCATGTATATATTGGTCTGTATGTAAATAATGGAATCATATGGACATGGAGGCTTAAAGTCTACTTCTTCCAAACAGTCCTACTGTGTATTATTAGTTTTATCAAACACCATTTTAAATGATTGGTTCCTATTCCATTTTACAGGTGCCCCATAAATTTAACTCATCCTATGTTGCTGACCATGGAGATGGTTTCCAATTTTTGGCTATTATAAGTAACACTTGATGGTCACTCTTACAGCTAAATTTTTGCCTACTCTCATTATTATTTTCTTTGGATTTGATGAGTAACTTTACATTTGTGTTTTAAGGCTTTCAATACAGATTGCTAACTGTACTCAAGAAATGTTTTACTAATTTCTATTATATTAATAATATAATTAATTATTATTAATTAATAATTAATAGATGCTAGATGTATATGTGATGTTCATCTCTCCCATCCACCTCTTATCTTATAGATTCTCTGGTTTGTATAAGAGTAAAATGTATCTCTTACGAAAAAACTTCATGTCTCATATAACCAATTGGTAAATACACGTGAATAATGTTTCCATGAAATTCCAGAAGTATTTCTTTTCTCCCTACATTTAACAGAGGCCTTTTGCTAACAAACTTCAGTGCTTTTTAAATAAATGTTAAATACATTTTAAAATCATCTTTCAATTATCTTTTGAATCTTCAGGGTTTCCTGACACAAGAAGTCTGTCTTTTCTCCCAACATTTAACAGAGGCCTTTTTGCTAACAAAATTTAGTGCTTTTAAAATAAATGTTAAATACTTTTTAAAATCATCTTTCAATTACCTCTTGAATCTTCACATTTTCCTGACACAAGAAAGTCTTTCTTTTCTCCCAACATTTAACAGAGGCCTTTTTGCTAACAAAATTTGGTGCTTTTAAAATAAATGTTAAATACTTTTTAAAATCATCTTTCAATTATCTCTTGAATCTTCACATTTTCCTGACACAAGAACAGAAGGATATATGATCAAAGAAAGAAAATACTGTTTGTATTTGCTTTCTTCTCATTTGGGAATTAGAGAGAAAAAAATGTGTAGAAATATGCTAAGTATGTAGGAAACACTAAGAAATGTAAAGTGACATAGAAAAATATAATAATAAGCCAGTAATTATAAATGCAACCCATGGAAATGAAGGTGCTCTGCATAGAGGTGTGTAGCACACAGCGATTATGGCTTCTGACACACACTTCAAGGGCCGCTGAGAAAGAATCTGGATCTGGAATGAATTTACAGCAGAAGAACAGATCATCGTGGTGGACGGGTGGCAGGACTAGATTGCAGCTCGGGACAGGGCAACATGCGGGGCTCGCATTGTGAATTTTAGCTCCAGATATACTGCAAGAACAAACCAGCAGTCCTGAGAGGACCCACAGACCTTCTGAAGGAAGCGGACTGCTCCTGCAGGGCCCGGGAGACCCCCACAAAAGTGTGAGTGCCCCAACTGCAGAAGTGGAAAAGGGAGACCCTCTTCTCCCAAACACACCCCACTGGGGAAGCTGAAGGTCTGTTTGCGGGAGGATTTCCAACTTCACCTGGAGCTGAGTCAATCCGGAGAGCCAGGCGAAATACAGGGGTAGAGAAAGCAGCGGAAAGGCCCGGGGGGCTCGCTGGGTCCCAGAGCAGCCCATTCCTGCTGGCACCACAGGCATCCATGGGGAGAGGAGGGGGGCAAAACTCCACAGGGGGAAGGAAATCTGTAACTGAACTTTGTAACTATTTGAACTGGGTGAGAATCCTCCTGGCCAGAAGTCAGAGGAGGGCACGAATCCGGGGTGCAGCCTCCACAGGAGGGGGAGGAACCAAGGCTTTTTCTCTCGCAGCTGGGAGGCGGGTAGCCTGGGGTAGGTTTTGAAGCCCGTTTCCCTCTCCACCTGTAAACAGACTGGGGACTGTTGGGGGGTGCACGGTGGCAGTGAGACTGGCCCGTCGGTTTGCATGGGAGCTGGGTGAGCCCTGTGATTGCCGTTTCCCGCACTTCCCTGACAACCTGCATGACTCAGCAGAGGGAGCCAATCCTCCCAGGTACATAACTCCAGTGACCTGGGAATCTCACCCCCAGCCCCCACAGCAGCCACAGCAAGGCCAGACCAAGGAGAGCCTGAGCTCAGACACGCCTACCTTGCCCCTACCTGAGGGTCCTTCCCTACCCACCCTGGAGGCAGAAGACAAAGGACATATGATCTTGGGAGTTCTAGGGCACCACCCACCACCAGTTCCTCTCCACACCACCACAGCTGATGCTCTCTGGAAAGCGCCACTTCCCAGCAGGAGGCTGTAACACCAGCAAAAAAATAGAGCATTAAACCTTCACAGAGTCCATTGCACTCTCCTTGCCTCCCATCGCCACCTCCTCTGAAACAGGCGCTGGCATCCATGGCTGACAGACCCATAGATGGTTCACATCACAGGACATTGCAGACAAACCCCAGTACCATCCCGGAGCCGGGTAGACTCACTGGGTGTCTAGACCCAGAAGAGAGACAACAATCACAGCAGTTTGGCTCTCAGGAAGCCACATTCGTAGGAAAAGGAAGAGAGTACTACATCAGGGGAACATCCCAGGGGACAAAAGAATGTGAACAGCTTTCAGCCCTAGACCTTCCCTCAGAGAGCCTACCCAAATGAGAAGGAACCAGAGAACTAACCCTGGTAATATGACAAAACGAAGCTCTTCAACACCCCCGCCAAAATCACACTAGTTCACCAGCAATAGATCCAAACCAAGAAGAAATCCCTGATTTAACTGAAAAAGAATTCAGGAGGTTAGTTATCAAGCTAATCAGGGAAGGAAACAGCACACAGACCAATGGAACAGAATAGAGAACCCAGAAATAATCCCAAATACTTACAGCCAATTGATCTTTGACAAAGCAAACAAAAACATAAAAGTGGGGAAAGGAAACCCTTTTCAACAAATGGTGCTGGGATAATTGGCAGCCACATGTAGGAGAAAGAAACTGGATCCTCATCTCCCACCGTATACAAAAATGAACTCAAAATGGATTAAGGACTTAAACCTAAAATCTGAAACTATAAAAATTCTGGAAGAAAACATCGGAAAAACCCTTCTAGACATTGGCTTAGGCAATGATTTCATGACCAAGAACTCAAAAGCAAATGCAATGAAAACAAAGATAAATACCTGGGACTTAATTAAACTAAAGAGCTTTCACAAGGCAAAAGGAACAGTCAGCAGAGTAAACAGACAACCCACAGAGTGGGAGAAAATCTTCACAATCTACACATCTGACAAAGGACTAATACCCAGAATTTATAACAAACTCAAACAAATCAGTAAGAAAAAACCAAACAATCCCATCAAAAAGTGGGCTGAGGACATGAATAGACATGAATTTTGAGGACATGAATCCTCAAAAGAAGACATACAAATGACCAGCAAACATGAAAAAATGCTCAGCATCACTAAGGATCAGGGAAATGCAAATCAAAACCACAATGCGATACCAACTTTCTCCTATAAGAATGGCCATAACAATAAAAAAAAAAGTCAAAAAACAATAGATGTTGGCATGCATGCGGTGAACAGGGTACACTTCTACACTGCTGGTGGGAATGTAAACTAGTACAGCCACTATGGAAAACAGGTGGAGATTCCTTAAAGAACTAAAAGTAGATCTACTATTTGATCCAGCAATCTCACTACTGGGTATCTACCCAGAAGAAAATAAGTCACTATTTGAAAAAGATACTTGCACATTCATGCTTACAGCAGCATAATTCATAATTGCAAAATCATGGAACCAACCCAAATGCCCATCAATCAACAAGCAGATAAAGAAACTGTGGTATATGTATGCGATGGAATACTATGCAGCCATAAAAAGAAATGAATTCACAGCATTCACAGTGACCTGGATGAGATTGGAGACTATTATTCTAAGTGAGGTAATTCAGAAATGGAAAACCAAACCATCATATGGTTGTCACTGATTGGGAGCTAAGCTACAAGAACGCAAAGTCATAAGAATGATGCAATGGACTTTGCTGACTTAGGGGGAAGAGTGGGAGGGGGCAAGGGATAAAAGACTACAAATACGGTGCAGTGTACACTGCTCGGGTGATGGGTGCACCAGCATCTCACAAATCACCACTAAAAAACTTGCTCATGTAACCAAATACCACCTGTACCCCAACAACTTATGGAAAAATAAAAGAAGCAAAGTACAAACAAACAAAAAATAATTTATAGCATGAATGATGTTAAAAAAAAAAAAAACCCACAGAGACAAGATAAGAGATAAAAGGAGATGATGCACTATCTATTCTGTGGGAGGGGAGAGGGACTAGAAAGAGCATGAAACAAGTTCAATTAAGCAAGTATTCAAAAATTTCTGGATTCTCTCTCTCTCTCTTTTTTTTTCTTGAAAAGACCGGATATTGAAAAGAAGTTCAAAAGTATATGTACTGACAAAGAACTGCTGGAACTTGGGTGACGGAATTTTTTTGTTTGTTTGTTTGAGACGGAGTCTGGCTCTGTGGCCCAGGCTGGAGTGAGCGGCGCCATCTTGGCTCCCTGCAAGCTCCGCCCCCGGGTTCCCGCCATTCTCCTGCCTCAGCCTCCCGAGGAGCTGGGACCACAGGCGCCGCCACCTCGCCCGGCTAGTTTTTTGTATTTTCAGTAGAGACGGGGTTTCACCGTGTTATCCAGGATGGTCTCGATCTCCTGACCTCGTGATCCGCCCGTCTCGGTCTCCCGAAGTGCTGGGATTCCAGGCGGGAGCCCCCGCGCCTGGCGGGCGAAGAATTCTCTTTGTCTAATGCAGATAAAGACGACAAGGACAGGCATTTCACCACTGTTTGGCGAGAAGAGACCGTCTTGGGGATTCTCTGTAAAACTGGTCAGTACCTTCCACATAATGGAATTCTGTTTCAAAAATCCAAAATCCTTGCACTAGAATTCAGTGTTACCTGAAGTCTTGAAGGAGCTGATATTTTGAGAAGGAAAGAAACATCGGGGGGGGGCGCTCTAATCGGGGACGCCCCCCACCCCCCACGCGCTGCGAGGCCTCCCGGGGCGCCCGGGCCGGAGGGACGCGGAAGGGTAGTGGGGCGGGTGTGGGGCGGGTGTGGGGCGGGTGTGGGGGGGCGTGTGGGGGGGCGGGCGTGGGGGGCGGGCGTGGGGGGGCGGGTGGGGGAGCGGGCGTGGGGGGGCGGGTGTGGGAGCGGGTGTGGGGGGGCGGGTGTGGGGCGGGTGTGGGGGGACGGGTGTGGGGGGACGGGTGTGGGGCGGAGGAGCTAGGAGGCAGAGTGAAGTGGATGCAGCTGGGGCTCCAAGGTCGTACTTCGCCTCCCGGTGCGAGCCCCTTGATGGAGCGTGTTTCTGCGACTGTGAGGACGCCCGGGCGCGGGCTCCTGGGTTGGCTCTGCTGCCGCGCTCCCGGGGGTTGGGTGTGAGCCCCGCGCCCAGGGCGCACTGTCCTTCCCGCAGGGGGCGCGGCGGCTGCGACCCCTGGGCCCAGCACAGAGGCCGACCGCAGCGTGCGGGTCCCGGGCCGGCCTTCCTGCTGAGCCAGCGCTAGCTGCGCGCGTCCTGTCCAGGAATGTCTCCAAGGGCCCCCTCTGTATTCCCAGTGTGCTGACAGCCCGTGAAATTGAGCGTGGCCGCTGAGGTTGTCTCTCTTGATGGGAGGACGCTGGAGATGACGCGCACTCTCAGCACCGGGCTCACTGGAAGTCATGGGAAATGACCGGACCGCGGCCGTGGCCCTGTATTCCACGGACGAGCTGGCCTGAGATCGGGAACAAGGAGGAGAAGGCGCGGTCGGCACGGGGGCTGCTGTTCGCTCCGAGGAAGCGCCCAGCTGTCCCCAGGCCATGGCGCCAGCATGTGGTGAATCCGACTTCCTGGAAAGGACAGACCTGCTACTACCACTGAGCGCTGGCGGAGAAGCCGGTGTCCAAGAACGTACAGCTCCTCATGGATCACAAAGATCTCGGGAAAGCCCTCTTCATCGGGCTGACCACTGCCAGCCTGCATCAGTCATCTTCGGGATGGCTGCATGCGCCGGCAAGCAAGGTGCTGGGACCTACCACGCTTCCCTCGCTCCGCAGGAGTAGCTGCCGGCACTGACAGTGCAAGCTGACATCTTCTTTTGCAGCCCAGCCATGGCCATTATCTGCAGCCATCAGCCAGCCACCCACAAGATGTTGGAGAGGTCGATGCAGAACCTCTAGATGAAGATTAAGGCGAAGGAGAAGGAACAGGTGGCCGAGGTCCGGAAGGAGCTGAGGAGGGCGATGGCCTACCACAAGACTTGAAAGTCCAGAAGTTTCCTGGAGAAGAAGAGGCGGTTCCTGGAGAAGTTGCAGGAGCAGCGGGCGCCACTGAGTGCACGGGCCACGCACAAAGAGGAGACCAAGCAGGCGGCCTTGGGCACGGTCCGCGCTCAACGCCCTGGACCTCGCATCAGCATTGCCTGCTGAAAGCGGTTCGAGTGCCTGCCAGTGGAGATCTACAACGGAAAGCAGTGGAGAGGTGCGCCTAGGCTCCCGTGGACATGGCAGGAGAAGACTTTTGAATTCTGACCCCAGCGGTGTCTCTGTTGAAACAACTTTTTTTGTTCACTATTAAAACAATATTGGGGAATTTTGTACAATAAAATATTTTGTACAAAATAAAAGAAAACATTTACAATTTTTAATCAGAAATAAAGGGGTTGATAGAACACATGCTTTTGAAGACTTAAGTGGAAGTTCTAGAACTCCTTATTCTTAGAGAAAAGAATAGCTCAAAATTCTAATTAGAAAACAAAATAGAATGTAATATCTTTTGTGTAATATAAACAATATATAGAACAGCTTTAACCTTTACATATATGGATACTTTGCAGGTAAAATTAATCCACAGGAAACACTAGAGGAGTTAACTAGAGAAGTTTTCCAAAATCATCCCTTCAAAGAAGAAATCGAGTAAAAAATATCTACTGTTAAAACTTATTGTTGGGTTCTAATTTTGTAAAGAATGGTATTACATCAATGCTTTCCTGTCAGGCAGCTTGTTCAGCTCTCCTCTTTCTCTCTCTCTCTCTCTCTGGCTCTGTTTGCTTATCAGTGACTGTGTGGAGGCCTTGTGTAGTCCTGGAGGCCTCAGGCACCAACTTCCCTGTACATCACAGCACCGTCACCTGTTTTTGGAGATTTCTGGCCTTGTCTGTCGTAGGTACCATCTGAGTTCACCACTCTGCATAGAGCCATGCCCTGCTGCCCAACTCCGGTGGGCACCAGCATACTGAGCTGTGAAGCATGGTTTCCTATGCATCCAGAGGGGCAAAACCTGTCTATTTAGGCTTGTTTCTTGATTAATTCTCAAAAGAGAGCATTTACCACGCTCTTTACCTGTTTGATTTCTGAGCTAATTGGCAACTTAGATGTACACAGCAGACGTAAGCCTAAGATGAAAACCTTGAGCTACCTGCTATTTCTTTTGACATAGAAGAGAAAAGAGCTCCAAAAGATCCACAGAATCAACCTGTGCTATTTCAAAATGTGAACACAGAACAAATGAGGTATTTGAGAATTGTAACTTTAGTGGTTTTGGAGAGCGCCCTCTAGAGCACGGTGAGAAAATTACCCTGAATGTGGGAAGTTGAGGAGAGATGAGATGGAGGAAACAGTTGCCAGGGCTATGGTCTGAACGTGTGCCCTGAAGTTCATGTGTGGAAACCCAGTGTCCAGTGCAACAGTGTTGAGAGGTGGGACCTAAGAGAGGTGATTAGGCCATCAGGGGTCTGCTGACATGAATGGATTGATGTCATTATTGGCATGGATTAGTCATCCTGAGACCGAGCTTGATACAAAAGCGAGTTTGGTCCCCTCTTGCTCGTGGGCTCTGCTGTCCTTCTGCCATAGGATGGCCTAGCCTGGCGGCCCTGGCCAGATGTGGGCCCCATGATCTTGGATTCTCCAGTCTCCAGAACTGTAAGAAATCAATCTTTGTTCTTTATAAATCACCCAATCTGTAGTGTTCTGTTATAGTAGTGGAAAGCCGACTAGGACAGCCACTTTTTTTTTTTTTTATGATTTTAGCAGTAAGGGAAAGCTAATAAGATTGAAAGGTGAGGTAAGATCTTGGGGTGGTACTTCTCAATTTGGTGGGAATTTATGAGTGCTATTAGAAAAGAGAAGGTGGAATTGAAGATACTGAAAGGGAAAGAAAGAACATGCTGGATGGGTGAACAGGTAGCAAGGGACCCTAGGCATTGACAGATTGAGAGATAGTGTCACTTTGAGCTCAGAAGCATGGTGGGCTGTGAGATGCACTTACATCTTCCTCTCCTGTGGGATACCAGTTTTTAGGTGGTGTCCAAATGCCACTGAGTCAGTCTTCCTTGGTAAAAAATGCATGTTATTAGTAACAGTTGAGACCTTATTAGGGTATCGAAGGACAGGGCTATTTCCCCTGGGCCTTCTGTTTTAGGGGAGCACACAGAGCTACAGGGTGAGCAGAGAGTCAGCCAGGTAGGTTAATCAGGTGGTGCTAAAACATAACTGTTCAGTCCTCTGCCGCTAAATGCCACTGGGTCTCTGCCTTTCTACATTCACAGGCCTCTCAGAAAGTGCTCTAGTAACTTCCTTTCCCCTTCAAGACAGCCTTTCATGCTCACTCTACTATTCTTGTTTTGCCTGTAGAAAACATTCTTGGGAGAAGGAGAGACACACGTGGCAGGTTTGCCTTAGGGTCTGCACTGCCAAGGGTGCTCCCGGTTGCAGCTCATAGATCACAGTGCAAGGGAAAGTCATGCTCTCTTTCAAAAGATAAAATGTCTCTTTTTCAAGAAAATTTTACACAGCCAAGTAGAGGCGAGCATATATCCTGTCCCATTTGGTCTTTCTCCCAGGCATAATGCACTCCAGGGTTTGGAATGCAGTAATCTTATAAAGTCACTTTTTTTTCTCCCAAATTTGACAAGAAACTGTTGAGAGACATGAGGTGAATGGACATACTAGCTTAATCATTACAAAATAAAATAGTTTTACCTAGTAAGACAGCTAATTTTTATTGTGTGAGAGGACAGCCCTTTAAGGGAATCTATTACAATTTTCTGTTTTAAAGAAAAAAAAGCTTATTCTAAGCTCCAAATTCCACAAATAACTATATTATTATATACAGACTTACAGGAATCCTTGTGCTATCACCATCAGCAGAGCACAAGCAAAGTCCAGGAAAAATAAAGTGTGACCATGGAAAATCAAGCCTTTTAATGTCTTCGCAGCACAAAACCATCCTCAGTCATGAAACATGCCCCTGCCTCCTGGACTGTTACTGGAAACTTAGTTCACTAAGTATAATGAGTCAAAAGGGAAGTTATAGGAAAGTATGAGTTCTAGACAGTAAAACACCCATCCCAATGATTCATAACATAAATTGTTTAGAGATAAATGACAGAAAAAGGGAACTCCCACACATAATAGACATTATATTCAGCTGCTTAACAAAATGAGAGAAAGAAACAAAGTGACATGGCTTTGAGGGGAGTACTTTGCTATATGAGACTATGAACAGCCAGCACTGAGTATCTAGGATGGGCTAGACATTGTAACAAACACTGGGCCTGTGTCATCTCCAGTTCTCACAATGACCTTAGAAGTGAGAAAATCTCCCTCCCTCCCTCCCTCCCTCCCTCCCTCCCTCCCTCCCTTCCTTCCTTCCTTCCTTCCTTCCTTCCTTCCTTCCTTCCTTCCTTCCTTCCTTCCCTGTCTCTTTCTTTCTTTCCTTCTTTCTTTCTCTCTCTCTTTCTCTTTCTTTTCTTTTCTTTCTTTCTTTTTTTTTTTTTTGTTAGAGTCTTACTCTTGTCACCTAGGCTGGAGTGCAATGGCACTATCTTGGCTCACTGCAACCTCCACCTCCCGGGTTCAGGTGATTCTCCTGCCTCAGCTTCCTGAGTAGCTGGGATTACAAGCACCAGCCACCATGCCCAGCTAATTTTTTGTATTTTTAGTAAAGACAGGGTTTCACCATATTGGCCAGGCTGATCTCAAACTCCTGAATTCAGGTGATCCACCCGCCTCAGCCTCCCAAAGTGCTGGGATTACAGGCATGAGCCACTGCACCCAGCCTTATCTGTCCATTTCATATATGAGACACCTGGGGTTCAGAGAGAAACTATAGTTAGATGATTTGCATGTGGAAGTGCCTGGACCCTAAAACTATTCATGATCTTTCTCTATCTCTTGATGCCTGATTACACTGTAGGATACTGTTATTTGATGAAACGCTAAGATAAAGTATAATAATATCCAAAGCAAAGTAAGTCCCGTTGAATACAAAATAATCACATCCTATAATTATATTAAAAATTAAAAACAAAGGAACTCAGTGTGAAATTAAGTCAAATGTTGAAAATAGCATTCGTTTTGGGAAAAAAAAGTGCCACTGAGAGATGAGGCTGTGTGGTCTTGAACAGACAGAGGTTGCCGTGATTGTATAACTTGGGATCCTGTTGTTTTGGGCTGTTCCTTAATTCGCCCTTGAGGGCTCTTTTCTGGCAAATCACCTGTGTCGTGAGTCTGATATTAAAACTCATTAACTGTCTCTTCCAAGCGGAGAGTACAAAGATAAATCCCCCACAGCAAGGAAGCAGCAGTACTGGAATATCCTACTGCCACTTCCAGACTGGCCTACTCAAATCATCTCTCCCAAATTCTCTTTCTCTTTGTCCTCGAACATAAACAAACAAGACTTTCTCATATTAAACATGCTACTGCCAACAATTATATGAAAAAAAAAATAGGCCAGGATTTGTCCAGTTTGGCCAGAAATACTATCTGGGTTTTTACAGAAAATATTTGCCAAACCCTGATCTAGACAAATTAGGTGATTTTAGATTGGATAATTCTTTTTATGTTGAATGATCATGATATAAACATAACTGATTTAGAAAGACAAATTGTTCACTATTCACAGGTAAGGAACAAAGATAATGAATGAGCTTGTGTCTGCTACCTGTTTTTCATGGTAGATCCCCTCATTAAATGCCTTGGCTGGCATTTTTCACAACACCTCTGGTTGTTTGCTAGCAGAAAATTAATGCTGACCAACTTTCAAAGTTCCTGACTCTTATTTTTGTGTTTCAAACATAAGATCACCTGATAAATTATTCCTTGCAGCCTCTGAGTGGCAGGCCAGCCGGTCTGTTTTCTCCCTCAGAATAACAGCAACAAAGATCGACTTGCTTCTTTCATTATTTACACGTGAATCCTCATCAACTACTTTATCCGACCCCTATGCTGAGAGTCCTCACACGCTCGAAACTTAAATTCAGCAGCAGACGTGTGTGAGCAGGCTTCAAAGGCAGCTTCCAAATGTACTGTCCTTTTGGGATTAGAGCCCAGAAAGCCTCACGGGACATGATGGCTTTTCTTGAGAAAAGTTGGGCTGCACTGTAAGTGTGAATGATGTGCAGAGGAGACGCTAACGGAAGATGGATGCTTGATGTTGCAGCTGAGGCTGCTGCAGCCCTCCTTAGACATCTCACAGCATTTTCCATCTTGTGGAATGCTGCCATCAGGTCGTCAAGAAAAGTCATGAGTGGGAGTCACGGGACAGTTATTTATTTCCAACGACTTGTTCGCTTGCTAAAACACAAGCAGGAACTTCACAAACAGAATTTCCTGAGACCATGCTAGTGGATGTGCTGAAGGCAATCTAATGAGGTAGAAAGACTGGAATTTGGGATCCCAGTGACCCAGAATGAGTTTAAACTCATTCTGCCATTTCTTTGTCAACATAATAAGAGGCACTTAACTGCTCAGAGTGTCAGCAACCTCACTTGGAAGATGAGATGTTTTTCATAGGGCTGTTTGAGAATTAATGTGACAATATAGGTAACATACCTCGTTGCATACCTAGCAGGCACGCAATAAATATTATTACATTATTTGCATCCACTAGGATTCTATACTCTTTTGACGTTTTGAGACACATAATACTTATAAGAGGCCCATGGAAATACTATACTCTGAAAATGGCCAAAAAGACACACACACACACACACACACACACACACACACACACACCTTACTTGTATGTAACATAAACATAATCTTTGCATAACTGAGTGGAGAAAGACCACCCAGTCTGGGTCTCATTGTGGTGGTTTGTGTCTCTGGCTTATATTCTTCATCTGCAAAGTGAGAGGATGGAACCAAAGCTCTCGCAGGGCCGCACGGATGACCCGTGTCTGTGGCGCTCCAATCCTGATGCTGTGAGTGTGTTGCTCACAGGTCGCAATTATCCATTCCTCTTTATTTGAATTGGTACTAAGTACGATATTGCATTTATACTTGGTCTGGAAATGTTATTCTGTACTTTAACGTATGCATGAATATGAGATTTTGTAAATTTGCTTTAAATAATATAAGAAAGTGCCACCTTCAGGCTCTCCCTCTGTCTTCTGCTCACAGCTGAATGCAACAGCCCCGGGTTTCCTGCTCTGTGAGGAACGGCTGGACCACATCTCCTGCTGGTGACAAGTGTCAGAGTAAGCTAGCCTTCTTTACTCTCCTCTCGCGCTCTTGCTCTTTCTTTCTCTGCAGTTTTTCTCATCCCTACTTCCTCATTTGGGGAAGGGAATGAAGTACTTTTGTTTAAATATCTCCACCTGATTTTTAGACTGCATGTGGGAATGAAAGCCAGAGACATGGAATAATATGAACAATAAATGTTTCTGCTAAACTGTGTCAGTGTGAACCAAGAAAGATGACTGAGAGTTGATCAAATTCTTTTTCCAAATATGATTGTTATTTGCACTGTTTTTGTCTTCTTGTGCCTGATTTCCTTTATAGAACTGAAGCCGTGTCTCTGGTCTCCTGAGATTGTATGCTTCACTCTCTCCTTTTTATATCACACTGCAAGCTATTATTATGAGTACAGCAATGAACAAAATAAATCCTCTTACAGTAGGCAGATATCTCCTCCACAAGATAATTATCAGATCTCATGGGAATTTGTTTTTAAACTCACTTCATAATGTTGGCCCTCCTCTCTGAAAATGCTTCACCACGTTTAATATAATGTAATCATAAACCATGGTGGGATGCATGGAAGTTGTTTAAAAGCCATTTCCTAAGAGGGAAGGGATGGGGAAAGTTAATTATATCTAATGGCCCTTGATCTCCCATGAGAATAGTCCTTCCCACCTGATAGAAAAGAGTGGTTTGAGAAAACAGGAAATCTGATAAGTAGCTTCACTGTTTTGTAAAAGGTGAGTGGTCCACTTGTACTGGATGTCAAAGCTACTGTCTAAATGAGAAGCATTTAGAATTGCATATTCCTTAAAGAAAAAGTGACAAGCAGAAGAAGGGTCAAAGCTAACACCAAAAATTAAAGAAGAAATTTTCATTTGTTTGTTTGCTTAATGATGGCAACTAGCCTGAAGGCTTTACATATTGGCAAATATAGCAGATAATGAACTATTGATCTGGAAGTTGTTCAGGAAATGCAGAGCTTAACTAAATTGTTTGTTTTCCCTTGGAAGGTACATTGATGTAGTCGGGGGTTGACAATCTATTGATCCACTCCCAAAATTCCTCTGACCCACACTAATTAAAAAGAAAAGGAAGAAAAAAAGACCTTGAGTATACTCTCTCTGAGCCCAGTTGACATCTAAGAAATAATCCTGTAAAGACAGAAGTACTTGTGCCTCCCTAAATCTGACATCATTGTCATGCTATTCTGCCTTGTGACCCATTTTGAGTTTTATCAGTGCCACACGTAAAAAATAGCAGTTAAATCTTTCACCTTGAAGCAGACACTTAACATTTTAGTACTAAGTGAAGTACAGTGGATTTTCTCTTGCTTGTACGGGACAGGAGCACAGATAACCTCTTTGAAGATGTTTTCTTTTTCACTCATTTCTGAAATAAGGTGCAGTGGGGATTCTTGTTTCGGATGAGAGATCTACTACTTTATAATGCCCCATCAACTGTCAGAGGTGTTGAAGCCAGAGCGACTCCATCTTGAGCGAGGGGCAGGAAAATGATGCTGGGACTTGCCGGGCCGCATTCCCAGAAAGTCAGGCATTCCTCGCCTCTAGGTGTTTATGGCTAAGGAAACAGATTAACAATGTTTATTAAACAAAACCTGACCTGGGGGTGTCCAGGTATCCCGATATTTGGAGAACAAAGGCATTCCTAATTTTGCTTTAAAGATAATAATACTGATGCTTGCAAAATACAGTAATTAAAAAAATTAATCCTTTATCACAAACCCTTGTGGCAGAGCACACCTCCCCATGTATACAAGCATTGTACCTAGGGTGGACGTGTTCCTCCTCTTACTTTTGGAAACGCCCGACTCAGTCTATGGAGTAGCTGTACTTTCGCTACTTTCTTAATAAACTTGCTTTTACTTTGCACTGGGGACTCACCCTGAATTCTTTCGTGGGAGAGATCCAGGGACCCTCTTGTGCAGTCAGGATCGCGACCCCTTTCTGGTAACACAACCTCATAGCCTTAAAATTCTAAAATGGAGCCCATCAGAATCAGGCACAATAAAAAGAGTACTGCAGTGAGCTGGGAAAGAGAAGCTCGTTATCTTCATGACTCAGATCTCATTTTAACATATGTATATGCTTAGTTAATATATATCCATTATATATCTGTATGTGCCAAGCACGGTGTCTAACACTGTGAGATGGAAAGGTGAATTGGTTTGATTACTTGGAAAGAAATAAACAAGTTAATCACATCCACACCAAAATGTAATAAGCCTTGCAACAAATATACGTACACTGTGCTGGGGGGGAAAAGATACAGGAGAATTTAAATCATTAAGGAAGTTTCCCTAAGATGTGAGTAAGCATTTGCTTGATAAATTGGGACAGTGGCTAGTGCCTTGCATATTCAGGTGGGGTGTACAGACGCATGATCTGCATGGCTCATTGAAAGCGCTCAAAGCAGTTGGATCTGTCTGTTGCAGAAATGCAAGTCTGGAGAGCATTAGACATGAAGTTAGAGGAACAGAGGGCGCTCAAGCCATGAAGGGACTTGCGTGCTAATGAAAGGAGTTTTTACTTTAGAAAGAAAGCCTGGGGGAGCCATTGAAGGACAGTAGGAGGTTGGCATGAACAGTCATGTACTTTAAATGTAACCCTCTGGCAGCTCTGTAGACACGCGGAGAAACAAAACCAGAGCAGGAAGAATTGCATGTTCTTGAAAGAAAAACTGATAAGAAAGCAATCAATGCAAGAAATGATTAAAGCCTGAATCGTCATCATCAATTTTAATTGAATACATATTATAAGCCAGTAGCATGCTTAGTACTTTGTGAACATTATCTCGTTTACTCTTCACAAGGAACCTATGAGTGGGTACTCTGTACTCACTTCAATGACAAAGGAACTGGGGACTCAGAGAGTTTTGATCTCTTGACTGAGATTGCACAGGTGTTGATAAAGCAGAGTTTAGATCCAGCTCAATCTGGCTTCAGAATGCAGGCATCAGGATGCATCACGCTGTAAACCAAAAGTGTCTGCGACAGATTTAGAGGTTTGTGTTGCCAAGGTTGAGGATGTGCCTGGACTGTGGAATGTGCTTTTTCCAAAGAAGGTTTTGGGAACTTCAATACTAAAGGTGGAAAGAGCAGTCAGGAGGAGAAGGAGGAAAGAAAAAAAAGTGGGGGGAGGTAGAACTTAGGCAGTGTGGTAATTACATTCTTGCGAGGCTTTGGTTAGCACTCACAGAATCTTCATTTTACGTGTGAAAAGAGAGGAGTGGTGGAAAAAGTCAAGTGTGCCTTTTTCTGGCTTGGCAAATCTACATTTCCCATGTGAAATTATAGCTGTCTGCTTGGGAACAAGAGGAAGGCAGTTTTCTTGTGTGACTTGCTTTCCCTTTGGCAGAGAGTTTGGGGCCCTGAGATTTTCTTTTCCTTTCACAGAGCTATATCCAAAGTTATTGGTAAGAGTAACTTGAAGGAAATTTTGCTATTCATCAAAGAGAATTCAGGTATAGACACAGAATGTGGGGGGAAAGATGATGAGATATTTTGTAGATGTGCTGAGTTTGAGCTACCTAAAAAAACCCTTAAAGCATGGGAAAGAATGGGGTTGAAATGGTTTTGTCAAAGCCATAAAATGCTTCATAGTAAGTAAAGTACATGTGTTTGAATATGTTATTTCAGAAGACAATCATCAAGTAGTAAGGGTGACATTCTGTTTTACTTAGGACCCTACTCTTGAAGAATTATAGCACTATCAGAAATCTTTTTGCTACACACAAAGTAATACTTAAAACTAACACTTAAAACACAGTTATTAATTGCTGTTTGTAACAACCCATGAAGTTATTCCTCCAAATTACAGATGTGAAAATACAGGCAAAAAGTGGGAATTTAATCCAAGAGTATGACAATAAATTGGCATGCCTTAACTTGCTCTTACTTTGAAATTTGCTTTAGAAGGTTTTGTTAGTAGCACATCAGCTTTTGTTCTATTTTATTTCAGAATAGAATCTTATTGAGAATTTAAAGGGAAAAAAGGAAAGGGAAGGAAGACGGTTTATAATTTAATATTGTAACTTTTTTGACTGCCACATGTGAACCAGACATCCCTGAAGGCTTTGTTCTACTGAGCAAACATGCTACACATCTCAGGACTGGACTCATCCAGATCCACTTGCTTGTAAGTTGTTCCTTTCACCTAAGAACCATCACTGAGTGCTGTGAGGGTGTAACAGCCTGATGGGTTCTTCTTCTGTGAGGGTGTAACAGTCTGACGTGTTCTCCTTCTGTGAGGGTGTAACAGCCTGACGGGTTCTCCTTCTGTGAGGGTGTAACAGCCTGACGGTTTCTCCTTCTGTGAGGGTGTAACAGCCTGATGGGTTCTCCTTCTGTGAGGGTGTAACAGCCTGATGGGTTCTCCTTCTGTGAGGGTGTAACAGCCTGATAGGTTCTCCTTCTGTGAGGGTGTAACAGCCTGATGGGTTCTCCTCTCCTGTGAGGGTGTAACAGCCTCACGGGATCTTCTTCTGTGAGGGTGTAACAGCCTGATGGGATCTTCTTCTGTGAGGGTGTAACAGCCTGACGGGATCTTCTTCTGTGAGGGTGTAACAGCCTGACAGGTTCTTCTCTCCTGTGAGGGTGTAACAGCCTGACGGGATCTTCTTCTGTGAGGGTGTAACAGCCTGACGGGTTCTTCTTCTGTGAGGGTGTAACAGCCTGACGGGTTCTTCTCTCCTGTGAGGGTGTAACAGCCTGATGGGATCTTCGTCTGTGAGGGTGTAACAACCTGATGGGATCTTCTTCTGTGAGGGTGTAACAGCCTGATGGGATCTTCTTCTGTGAGGGTGTAACAGCCTGACGGGATCTTCTTCTGTGAGGGTGTAATAGCCTGACGGGTTCTTCTTGCCCACTGCCCAGAAAAGCCAATTCACTGAGAACAGTAGGTTTTGCAGCACAGAAAGAGTTTGATAATCACAGGGCCAACCAAGCAGAAGGATGGGAGATAATTCTCAAATCTGCCTCCCCAATAAATTCAGAGACTAGGTGTTTTTAAGGGTAGTTTGACGGGCAGGGCGTAGGGAATGGGGATGCTGATTGGTTGGGTCAGGGATGAAATCACTGAAGCTGGAAACTATCTTCTTATGCTGAGTCAGTTCCTGGGTGAGGGTCACAAGACCACATAAACCAGTTTCTTGGTATGGGTTACCAGACCAGGTGGTGCCAACTGATCCATCAGAATGCGAGGTCCAAAAAATAGCTCAAACACCAATGTTAGGTTTTACAATAGTGACAGTATCTATAGGAGCCATTGGGAAGGGAGTTAGTTTCAGGAAAGGACTGTTGTCTTTGTTTAAAGTTAAACTATAAACCAAATTCCTCCCATAGTTAGCTTGGCCTATGCCCGGGAGTGAACAAGGGCAGCATGTGAGGTTAGAAGCAAGATGGATTCAACTATATCTGATTACTTTTGCTATCATAATTTTTGCAAAGGTGGTTTCAAACATCTTGCTCAGACTGTACTTTTGGGTCCATGGGGCTGGACAAGCAAAAATATATATAGAGAGGAAAAACTAATACGGAATCAAATACATGTAGACTTCATTAGATGGCCATAGTGGGGTAGAGATAAATAATGTGGAGAAAGGAGAAGTGCTTGTTTGGAGAGTGGAGTTGCCATTTTATACAGTGCTATTGGAGAAGGCCTTGCTGATGGGGTGACATTTGAGTGGGGACCTGAGTGAAGACACTGCCATTCAGGTGTCTGAGGCAAGAAAGTTTTAGGTGATGGCTTTACGATAGCATTGGGTCGCAGTGTGCACTCTGTTGAGGTGCTGTGCTGCGGTGATGTCTTCACCAGTATAGACCAGAAGCCTGTGGCAGTGATAAGCATTTTCATAAATAGCATTTGATGCTATGTCCAATAAGATAATAACATATTCATCTCGGGTATAATAATCACCTTTCAAACCACTATATTTCCCAGAGCAACTCTGTCCCAAACATTGCATTTAGAGAGACTTTATTGCGGTGGAGCAGAAGAGCAGAACATCCAAGATGGTTACTAACCTTTAAATTTACCTGCTATACAATATTTTATAAACTTAGCTTTTCTAGAACCAAACAGTACACAACACCAGGTTAAACCAAATTTTGGCTTCTCAGGGCAGGTATCACGATAGTTCTTTCCAAGTTGCTTTATCCTTCCTTGACCAATCCATTGCCATAAAATGATAGTTTATGAGGAGAAATTTAATATCAGCTGCAACCTATGTCTTGAGGAGAATTAACCAAACAACAAATTTGTTTTGTTTTACAGAGTTATCTACAGATACTGTGTTTTGAACTATTTGTTCTCTGCACTCATAAGAAATAGATAAGGTTTTGACAAATCTTTCCAGCACCAAATTCAGGGTTAGCTAATGTAATGTATATTGTCTTAGCTTCATCTAAGTGTCTTATGAATCAATTCCAACTTATTCCCTTCCCAATGCTGGGTCTGTAATTGTCTGGGATGCTTGTCTTTAGTCTCCTTTGCATCTAGGTTGAGCTTTACAGCAAAAGTCTCATGTTTCCTAAGAGAGAAGTCTCTTTGGATGTACATCTTCTCCTAAATCAAAACACTTCACTCTTATCTTTTGCTTCCTACTAAATGTCAGGCTTCTTCCCAAACTCTCCGTTTTGCTGCTTATACTCTGTTAAATTGGAAAATAGTTATCACCTCATAAAATTGTATGCAGCCAGCATAGATAATAAATGTAGGCAATTAATAAAGAAGCTATGGTTTTGTGAGTTCAATGTGGACCTGGTTTCTAGTTCTAATAAACATATATATGGACATTTCAACATTAGGTTTCAAATCTTATTACTAAACAAGATAGATATGCATCAGATGATTCAGTCCTCTAAAGGCCAAGCAAAGAAACAATTATAATTCCAGAGCAGCAGTAGCAGTAAACACTTTCTTGTGGCTTTATTCCAATGTCAGCACTTCATTTTAATGATAACTGGATCTCAGCTGTTCATTGTGAAATCCTTGAATGTACTTAACAACCTGCTTAGAGTATATTGAGTTTATAGGGATGACCAAATGAAGCTTGACAATTTACTGTAGGGAAATTGTGCAGATTATATGGGAGATATTTATTGTAATGTGGGGCTGAGCAGCAGCACACAAAATGTAAAGATTTGAATAGGGCTGCATTGAAGCAGGTGGAGTCTTGCCTGCCACCGCTCTTCATCATTGTCAGGTGTCTTCTCTAATTAGTATATTTCTCTTAATTCTTGATTAGCAACTGCCAGAGCTCTCCCAAGAGCGTAACACTAATACGCTAATTTGTAAAGCACTTTGCAGTTTGCAGAGCATTTGTTCACACATACTATCTTTTTAATGCTCTTAACAATCCAATAAAGTAGGCGTTATTATGGTTATTTTATATGGGAGTAAAAGAGGCCTAATGACATTGACCTCACATAGCTAGTTGACTAAGGTTGGCCTTCTTCCTCCCAATACAATGCATATTTCTTTGGATTTTGCCTTGTTTGGCGGTCCAGCATATACTTACCTCTCCTTATTAACAGAAGAAGAGCAGGTTGTCACCATTGTGTATGTTCCTGTGGGTCAATAGGGCCCTGCCTCCCACTGGAGAAGATGCCAAAGGCCGTATTCCCCTCTCTCAAGACCTGGCAGCAAGGGCGTGGCTCATGACCTGGGACGAATACATTTGTTACCTGAGACTTTGAATCTTGAGGGAAAAGAAATGCAAAGATAAAGGAGTGACCAGCATATACTTAGAATTTGTTAGGTTTGTCTGGCAATGATGACATTTGCAAGACCCAACAGTATACATGTAAGTCCACATGCTGTAAAACTAAATATTTAAAAGTTGCAAGTTAATCTTAAAAACTCCTGGCCGGGCGCGGTGGCTCAAGCCTGTAATCCCAGCACTCTGGGAGGCCGAGACGGGCGGATCATGAGGTCAGGAGATCGAGACCATCCTGGCTGACACGGTGAAACCCCGTCTCTACTAAAAAAAAAATACAAAAACTTAGCCGGGCGAGGTGGCGGGCGCCTGTAGTCCCAGCTACTCGGGAGGCTGAGGCAGGAGAATGGCGTAAACCCGGGAGGCGGAGCTTGCAGTGAGCTGAGATCCGGCCAGTGCACTCCAGCCTGGGCGACAGAGCGAGACTCCGTCTCAAAAAAAAAAAAAAACAACTCCTTAATCATATGCATTATATATATATATTCTACTCCCTGGAAAAATGTGCCCTCATAAAAACCCAAGTGGCCAGGTTTGAGTTTAGAATTCTTAAATCCCTTGGGCTTGCATGCTGGATTCCGGAAGCTTGGTAATACTGGCCTCCAGGGTTGGTCTTAGTCTGCGAGCCCTATTCCCCTACATTCGTACTCTTGGCTGTGTTTTGCTCTGTCAGAAATTTGTGCCTACACAAGTGGACAGCCTGACCTGTAGATCTAAGCTTCATCCATCACCCCCAAGAGAAAGCTGCACGTTGGCTACTCTTCACCTAGGTCCGCCCGTATGCACGTTCTATTTGAGTGGGTGGAGCCTGTGAAGAGGACAGCATAGGCTTTGAAGTGGGTTCAGGACTACTTGTGCAAACAATTCTGGGGTCATATGTGTCCCAACATGGTCTCAAGGCAGGGCTTGGGCTCTGGGTAACATGTATCCTCAACTTCATAGACTGTTGCCTCAGGGACAAGGCCACAGGACCAGAGTTTCTTTAAAACCCAGAGCCGGGGCAATGGCCCTTCTTGCCTGGGCCTAAGAGTGGTCCTGGGTACTAACATTCCATCTAGGAATTTGTTGCAACTTGGTTTCTAGAACTTCTTTGCTTCTTACTGGTTGTTTAAGCAGGTTCCCCTACTTCACCTTTGTTTTCTGAGTCCTCTACATACTTCCAGTTGATTCATTTATCTTAAAATGGCCAACTTCATTTTTTTTCTTGTTGCTTGTACCTGGGAACCTTGCTTGATACACAGAGTCTGTCATTTTTTTTTTTCCACAGGATGAGGATGGTAGAGGATTAGCAGTAATTGGACAGTGATTGATGAAAACAGCTAATGATAGTCTGAGCAATGTTAAGTCTCATCCATCTGTGATGAATATTCCACTGTCACCATGGAAAAACAAGCAGATAGAACTACTCCTCAGCCTCTCTCTCTATTCCGTCAGGCTCACCCTTTCTTATTGTCTTCCTTACAGGGTAATGTGAGTTAACGCTTCTGGTGAAATATTCAGGGAGCAACACAGTACTTTGTGCTACTTGCTGTTAATCATAAAATGAGATTTGGTTACTTTTTAAAATTAAAAATATCTTACATGTTACCAAATCAATAGATACTCATTATAGGAAAGACTTGTAAATATAGATGAATAAAAGGAGACACACCATAAGCATATGCTCACACTGCCCAGAGACAACCATTACTATTAATAGACAACTTTCCCTGGATATCTTTAAGAAAAATGGTTACACTGTACATGCTCATTTAAAACTGTTTTAGTCATTACACTCTATATTATAAGCATTTTCAATTCAATAGGTACGTTCATAGCTTTTTAAAAAAAATCTCTTATTGAATCTTTAAATAATGTGAAGTTATCTAAACTAATACTTAATGTTGGGAATTTTGATTGTCCTAAATTTTTATTATCAGAAACATTATTAGTGAACATTCTTGAAGTGAAATAATTATACATGTGGTTAATTATTTCTGAAGGATATATTTCTATAAGTGGAATATTCATTTCAAAGACTTTTCATACCTAGAGTAATTTAGTACTATTTAAAAGCCCATTCAGAGTAATTATAAATTGAACAGTATTAATCTAGCATATATTTTGATTAAGAGTTGGTAAAGTATGATTAAAATTCAGTACTATTCATGGTTCAATTTATTACATACACTATACTTTGGCAAGACTTCTAAATAAATCTGGAGGGAAATGAAGATTTTTTCATTTAAATGTGACACACTTCACTGTTTCTCTTTTTTAAACAACTTTGTTAAGATATAATCTTCACACCACAAAATTTACCCACTTTTAAAATACAATTTAATTATTTTTAGTGTATTTACGGAGTTGTACAGCCATCATCACAATCAGTTTTAAAACACTCTTTATGATCTCTAAAATAAATTCTGTACTCAGTCAGGGCTCTTAAATCTCCCCATTTCCCCAGCCTTAGGTAATCACCTATCTAGCTTCTGTCTCTATAAATTTGCCTGTTCTGGACACTTGTTATAAATGGAATCATACGGCCATCCTTGGTGACTGTCTTCTTTCACTTAACATGATTTCAAAATTCCTTCACGTTGTAACGCGTATCTGTACTGAACTCCTTTTTATTGCTGAATAGTGTTCCATTGTATGAATGGTGGCATTTGTTTGTCCCTTCTTCAGGCGGACATTTGGGTTGACTCCACTTTGGGGCTATGTGAGTAATGCTGCTGTATACATTTGTGTACAGACTTTTGTGTGGACACCTGTTTTCATTTTTCTTGGGTATTCACTGAGGAGTGAAATTGCTTGATCATATGGTAACTCTGTCTAACTGTGTGGGGAACTGCCAGACTGTTTTCTAAAGAAGCTGCACATTTTATATACACACCAGCAGAACATGAAGGGTCCGATCTCACCACATCCTCACCAGTACTTGTGATTATCTGTCTTTTCTACTGTAGCCATTCACTTTACACTTGGTGCAAAGTGGTATCTAATTTTGGTTTATATTTGCATTTCCCTAATGGCTAATCAAGCTTCTCTCTCTCTCTTTCTCTTTTAATATTAGTCCTTTTAAAAAGTCTAGAAGTATTACAAGTAAGATATTAACTCCATTTCACAATATTTTATGTTGATAATTGAATTGGCTTTCTTTTAAAATTATTTTCTAATGAAATAATTCAACTCAGTCCATGGACCTATAGTTATTGTAGTTTAAAAAATTATATGTTTCTAATAGATGATGACATAACAAAACATTATTCTAGTTTCTTATAAATGTAGACATTCATTATTATCTGTATGCGGTTTTCAAAAAATTATTTGTGATTTTCCAAGAGCGATGACTAAGCTTCGGCATTTTCTATTAATAAAAAGGCACTAGATATCTCTCATCAATTGCTATATTTTCTGATAGAAAACTTGAAATATACCTTTAAAAACATATTTTAACAGATCTATAACTTAGATTAATTATAAATTTCCTATTTAGTGTGCTTCAAAGTTTTATCAAAAAGATAACTTTTTACTGTTAATATTTGACTCAGTTCAAAGGAGGAAAACCAATATGAACCAATGGTGATATAATGTCAAATAAGTACAATGTAGTGAATGATGTAATTGAACGTTGAAAGTTAAGTCTTGCTTTAGATACAATAATTCTGCAACAATACTTTGAAAATTATAGGTAAATAAATATGTAGCTTTATTTTATGATATAAAAATGGGCCAGGCAAGGGGCTCACACCTGTAATCCCAGCACTTTGGGAGTCCAAAGTGGGTGGATCAGTTCAGGTCAGGAGTTCAAGACCAGCCTGACCAATATGGTGAAACCCCATGTCTACTAAAATCACAACAATTAGCTGGGTATGGCAGTGAGTACCTGTAGTCTCAGCTACTTGGGAGGGTGAGGAAACAGAATCGCTTGAACTCAAGAGGTGGAGGTTGCAGCGAGCTGCGATCACGCCACTACACTCCAGCCTGGGTGACACAGCGAGGCTCCGTCTCAAACAAACAAACAAACAAAAAATGGCATTCAACACTGAGGTAACAAACTTCAGTACACTGGATACTTGGATACTTTGAAGAAAAATGGAAGGATAGAGCGGTAAACTTGCTTTCAATAAAAAATCCACATGCATATAGTCCATGTCTCAGGTGGATTTGCAGAAAATTTTGTTATCAAATGGATAAAAGCATGCAAACTTCTTTGAATCCAACAAAAAATATTCGGAGAGCAATATTTGAGGGGTACGCTGGAACAGGTATTTCATCAACAAACTTAGAGCTGGCTCTCAGGGCTGCTGGAAGAATCAAGCTTTATATTGTGTGTATTCTTTCTCTCTCTTTTTTTTTTTTTTTTGAGATGGAGCCTCACTCTGTCACCCAGGCTGGAGTGCAGTGGCACAATCTCAGCTCACTGCAAGGTCCACCTCCCGGGTTCACATCATTCTCCTGCCTCAGCCTCCCGAGAAGCTGGGTAGCTGGGACTACAGGTTAACCGCCACGCCCCGTTAATTCTTTGTAATTTTAGTAGAGACAGGGTTTCACCGTGTTAGCCAGTATCATCTTGATCTCCTGACCTCATGATCCTCCCCACTTGGCCTCCCAAAGTGCTGGTATTACAGGCTTGAGTCACCGCGCCTGGCCTATATTAATATGTATTCTAAGAGAGGATTTCAGCTCTCTATTGCATCAAGGACAAGACTGTTGAGATTTAGATCTAATCTCTTGACTTCTGGAGAATAGGCCAAACAGATGACATGGCCAGATGGAAAGATTCATAATAAAGCTGAGAAAAGAAAGGCTATGAAGAAATGCTAAGGTACCTACAGGATTGTTTCTTCTGGCTTTGATCTTTGCTGCCTTAGCATGGCCACTATCTAGCTGTGTGACCTTGAGCCGATTGCTCCATTTTTCTGGCCCTCATTTTCCTCATAAGTAACATGAAGAACAGCTATACATTAGGGTTATTGTGTGGATTAAATGAGATGATGTGTGTACAAGCAACTATCCAAGTGAAACCTTATTGTCTCTGACATGTGATGGGCATTCAAAAATAGTAATAACTTGACTGCTTATTCTCTGTCAAGCACATTTTCAGTGCCTTACTGACTCATAATTTTCACATCAACCCTAAAAAGGAAGGTATATTTAACAAATAAGGCACAGGAATTAAAATACAGAAAAGTTCAGAAACTTACATAAGATCCTACAACTGCCACCTAAATGTGTCCAGATGAATATGACTTTCCAATCATAACATAAAATCCATTGTATCTTAATATATACTAATTTTTGTACCCAAATTAAATTACTTGCTTAAGAATTAGTTTATGAATAATACAAAATCCATGGAAGAAATTAAGAAAAAATGGCTTATTTCATGTGTTTTTTGTCATCCTTGATAAGATGGTTTAATGAAAGGACCTAATTTGCTTTCCAGCAGACTATTTCATAGGTCACATAACATGATTAATGTAGTGTTTGAGTCAACTAAGTTATCTTGGACCAACTCTTAGTGATTCTGAAAACAGGTGATTTCATGACTTGAACAAGTACATTGTCTCAAAGCCAAAAAGAAGAGTCAACACCCTGCTATGCTATAATTAAAACAGTCACTCAGTCACAAGATCTTTCACCCTCTCTTCAAGTGTGTTAAGCACCATGGCACTGTAAGTCAAGCCCCAAACTTGAGGCACTCAGAGTACACTGCACGTCTCTGGGCTGATGCCTGCCAGTGCCGGGAGAAAGGGAAGGAACAGGCCCTTCAATCCTGCAGGAGAATCTGGGCAGCTCGGCTGTGTCTACTATAGTTCATTCCCTGCTGTACTTGTTCTGCTTCTTTACATAAATGTTGGGGCAGCCTCTCCAAGGATTCCAGTGAGGGTCCTCAAGGAAAATTACAGGCCTGACCACTGCAGTTGGTCTCCAGACCCACAATTAGTACAATTAGTACAGTCTCCCTCTTCTACTGTCCATCCTAGATTCTACTCACCCTCAGATATTACCTCTGCTCTTCTAGACAGGTCATCTACTGGCATGAAATCCTGGGCACTACACCTGCCTCAGGCTGGGGCTGCCGCACTTGTCCATTTACCAAAACAATTGGTCGAGGACTTTCCAAAGGTATGTTGCCAGCAAATTCCTTTGTGTAGCAGCAGCTCCTCCTCCTGAGGTGGGGGATAAAGGAGGGCCAGAAGCCACTACCTCTGTTAGGATGGTGACTCCTTTTCTTGTCTTTTGGTCCTTTGTCATGAGAAATTTAATGTGTTCAGGAAGCTACCACAACTTAGATTCAAGGGAAATGATGATGTGTTCGTGGCAGAAATGTTCTTCCTTTGGAAACCAAGATCTTTAAACCTACAGACCCCAGAGTTGCAGGAACAAGAAGCACAAATCCTCAAGTGGGTCATTGAGAATGTTGGTAACAGAGGCCACTCTTGACTTTGGTTGCTCATCTATGTATTCTGTTTATCGGGAACCCAGAGCTGGCGAATGCCCATTGATTCAGGATAGATGCTATGTCCTGTACTGTGGAGTATGTTGTGTAGAGGCTGCTGTCTCATTCTCACAGGGAAGCATGTCTGGGCCTACATCTCCATTGTGTTTCAACAGGTTATTTCAGCACTCCATCAGGTTGTGCGATAGAGTGGTGTGGCATGTGATAGGACCAGCAGATCCCGTCATTACGGACCCACTGATAGACCTGCTTGGTTTTAAGGTTTGTCTCTCAGCCTGACATAATTACAAGTGAAATTGCTGTTGCTGGATCTGACACTCTGTAAGCATTCAGATACGGTGTTGGCTGAAACCATGGGGGCAGAAAAAGCAAAATCATGTTCAGAATTTGTTTGTTACTGTCAAAATGAACCGCTGACCCTTGGAAGATGAAAGAAGTAGACTGTGGTGAACTTGCCACTTAGTGATGGGATGGTCTCCTCAAGAAATGATGCAATATTGGGGATGAAGATGACATCTTTGTTGCTGGCAAGTTTGCCGTTTGGCAGCAACTGGAGCTAGACCAGCTCTGATGAGTGGGAACCCACGCTGTTGGGCCCGAGCATAACCTAACATCTCTGACACTAAAGCTACCCCTTTCATGTGTTCATTTCAGCAGCACTGGAATGGCCAATGACAGAAGCTGGCTGACATCAAGTGGCTGAGTCATTCCGTCTACTTGGCTGTCTAGTGCTTCTTTCAAACTAGATGATTTCTGGTGGGTGTTAACCTGCAACTGAAAGATCTTCCCACATTGTGTCTTCTCCTGTAGTGTCATCTACACAACACTACTCCAGATATCCTTGACTATGATCTCCGAATTTCTCTCCCACTAGGCCTCTGATGATCTGTCTGTGCCATTCAGCACCCACACATCTGTGTATATTCCAAACTGAGGCTGAGGCTGAGGCTGCATCTCTTTTTACATGAATTAGATGACCAAGTGTAGTGCGTGAAGCCCTGCCATTAAGAGAATTCCCCCTCATAGCTGTCTTTGAAAGCTACACCTGAGTGAGTGAGGAGCCAAGCTTCCTCAACAGACATTGGAAACAGATTTCCCTGAGGAAAGGATTGTGACATAAAGAGAGGCAGCTCTCTCTACCAACAGGCAATTTCAAGAGACAGAGGTGACCATTGAGGACTGTCATAGCACTCGATGCAGCTGAGGGACTACATCCTCAAAGACTGAAAGGGGACCTGGGCAGAGGGCAGCAGCTGCTACAGTCTGTTTTATCTGTGGATAATCTAGGGATATGAATTGCTATTGCCTTATTATCTTAGAAGCTCAAGTTGAGGATGAATATGGAAATGCACTACAGAGGGAAATTGGAAGATCAAAAAATATTTAGTACCCTGTGAATTATTTGCATCCCTCCTCATTTCCTCATCATTCCTCCTTGAGTGTGCATTCCTCCTTGCATTTCTTACATTTAAATATATTTTTGGCTCTTTCTAAATATTTCCAATGGAGGTGACTGCCTAGCACAAAATTATGGAGAGAAACATAAAGAAGAGTAGTTAAAAGTAGGTATGAGACAAGGTGGGCAAGTCTAGCACTTAAGTAGTGAACAGCAGCATTTGTGGCATATTTAGAGTCTGGAGATTAGACGTAAGATAGCAACTGAATCATTATGCTACTGTAAATACAGTCACAGGTCTGTGGAGCATCTGTGTTCAAAACCCAGGATGGTGCTAAAGCTTCATATAGATCCATGAAACCTCTTTGGTTCCTAAGTTGACATTTAGGAAGTTCTGCCTGCAGTGAGTTACATAGTTCTGTAACAGCCTGGATGAGTTATTGCAGCTGCAGAAAAAACTTCTGTTAACAATCTGAGAGTAATTTATGCAGCAAATGAATCTGGCTGACTTTTATCAGAGCCCCAATCAAAATAGAAATCACAACTCTTGTTTTAAAAACCAAATGCTCTGTAATTTAAGAAATTGACATTATTTTATGTACATCTATATTAATCTTCTGAGTTTCAGTGCTCATTTTAAAGAAGATGATTATTATTGTAACACCTTTTAACAACATTTTTTGGCAAACAAAGTCGTTGAAGCTGAACATTGTTTAAGTGGAGCTATTAGATTTGTTTTTTCCAGCTTTATTGAGGTATAATTGACAAAATTGTATATATTTGAAATATATGATATAATGCATTGATATACTTATGTATTGTGAAATTCTTACCTCATAAAACTAACTACCATATCCATCAACTCAACTCATACCTATTTTTTCTGTGTGTTGTGAGATGGTTGTCAAAAGATGCAACCTTTAAGATAAATAAGTTTTGGATACCTAATGTATGGCATGTTGAATATAAATTAATAATAAGGTGTTGTATACTTGAAATTTGCTAAAAGAATAGATAGATCTGAAGTGTTTTTACCACAGACACAAAAATAGGAAAGAGGTGAGGTGATAAGTTTATTTAGTTATTCATTTTTATATTTCACATATGAGGTCATGCAATATTTATTTGTCTTTCTATGTCTGGCTTATTTAAATTAGCATGATGTCCTGGTTCATCCATTGTGTTGCAAATGGAAAGATTTCCCTCTTTTGTAAGACAAAATAATATTTCATTATATATATATGCTACATTTTCTTTATTCATTCATTTGTGATGGACAGTTAGATTGCTTCTGTATCTTAGCGATCATGAACAATGCTGCTATGACTACAAGAGTGCATAGATCTGTTTGAGACAATCATTGTGTTTCCTTTGGGTATATACCCAGAAGTGGGGTTGCTGAATCATATGGTAATTGCATTTTTAATTTTTTGAAAAACTTTCATACTCTTTTCCATAATGGCTGATTCAATTTAAATTCCCACCAACAGTATACAAGGAGTCCCTTTTCTCCATACCCTCACCAACACTTGCTATCTTTTGCCTTTTGATAATAACTGTCTTATTGAATGCTATGAGATATCTCATTGTTGTTTTAATTTGCATTTTCTTGAAGATTAGTAACACTGAGCATATATTTATATTCCTGTTGGCCATTTGCATGGCTGTTTTTGGAAAAATGTCTGTTCAGCTCCTTTGCCTACATTTTTATTGGGCTATTTGTTTTGTTTGCTATTGGGTTGTATATGTTCTATATAGAGTAGTCTCTACTTTTCTGGGGGATATATCTTTCAGTACCTATAGTGGATACATGAAACAGCAGATAGTACCAAACCCTTATCGGGGGAACCTGCCCCTGATAATTCACACGGGTTCTTTTCTATTTTCCCTAAGTGTTGGCTCTTCTGAGAAATAAAGGGAAAGAGCACAAAAGAGAGAAATTTTAGAGCTGGGTGTCCGGGGGTGGCATCATATGTTGGCAGGTTCCGTGATGCCCCCTGAGCTGTAAAACCAGCAAGTTTTTATTAGCAATTTTCAAAAGGGAGGGAGTGCATGAATAGGGTGTGGGTCACAGAGATCATATGCTTCAAGGGCAACAAAAGATCACAAGGCAGAAGGTCAGGGCAAAACTAGAATCACTAATGAACTTCCATGTCCTGCTGTGCACGCATTGTCAGGGTTCAAGAGCAGAGAACCGGTCTGACTAGAATTCGTCAGGCTGGAATTTCCTAATCCTAGCAAGCCTGGGGGCGCTGCAGGAAACTAGGGCATCTTTCATCCCTATCTACATCTGCATAAGGCAGACACCCCTAGAGTGGCCATTTCAGAGGCCCCGCCTTGGGAATGCATTCTTTTCCCAGGGCTGTTAATTATTAATATTCCTTACTTGGGAAATAATTCAACGATAGTTCTCTTACCCATTTTTGGTAATAAGAGAAATATGGCTCTGTCCTGCCCGGCCCACAGGCAGGCAGACTTCAAGGTTATCTCCTTTGTTCCCTGAAAATGGCTGTTATCGTGCTTTTAAGGTGCCCAGATTTGATATTGTTCAAACACACATGCTCTACAAACAATTTGTGCAGTTAATGCAATCATCACAGGGTCCTGAGGTGACACACATCCTCTGCTTATGAAGATGATGGGATTAAGAGATTAAAGTAAAGACAGGCATAGGAAATCACAAGAGTATTGATTGGGGAAGTGATAAGTGTCCATGAAATCTTCACAATTTATGTTCAGAGATTGCAGTAAAGACAGGCATAAGAAATTATAAAAGTATTAATTTGGGGAACTAATAAATGTCCATGAAATCTTCATAATTTATGTTCTTCCACCATGGCTTCAGCCGGTCCCTCCATTCGGAGTCCCTGACTTCCCGCAGCACCCTATATATGCTATGCTTTTTCCTCTATACATACATACTTACCATACAAGTTGATTTATAAATTAGGGACAGTAAGAGATGAACAACAATAGCTAACAGTAAAGTAGAACAGTTATAACAATACACTGTCATTAAAATTATGTGAATTTGGTCTCTAAATTTTTTTTTTTTTGACAGAGTCTCACTCTGTCATTCAAGCTGGAGGGCAGTGGCATGATCCGGGCTCATTGAAACCTCTGCTGGGTTCAAGTGATCCTCCCACCTTTGCCTCCTAAGTAGCTAGCATTACAGGCATGTGCCACAATGCCTGGCTAATTTTTGTGTTTTCCATAGAGACAGGGTTTTGCCATGTTGGCCAGGCTGGTCTAGAACTCCTGGGCTCAAGTGATCCACCCACCTCAGCCTCCCAAAGTGCTGGGATTACAAGTATGAGCCACCATGCCTGGCCCATATTTTATTGTACTGCACTCACCCTTCTTATGATGATGTGAGATGATAAAATGCCTGCCTAATGAGATGAAGTGAGGTAAATAATGCAGGCATTGTGATGTAGCATTAGGCTACTATTGACCTTCTGATGATATGTCAGAAAGAGGATCATCTGCTGTGGGTGTTGCTTATCTTCAAGCCATGATGATGTTACTGGTCAGATGTCAGGAGCAGGCCATGTGGATGATTAAGGGATGAATATCATATACGGTGTGGATATGTTGGACAAAATGATGATTCACATCCCAGACAGGATGGAGCAGGTCAGAGTGAGATTTCATCATGCTAATTTAAAACTTGTAAACTGTTTATTTTGAGAATTTTCCATTTAATATTTTCAGACTGCAGTTAACCATGGGTAACTGAAACCATGGAAAGTGAAACTGTGGATGGGGGTTGAGGGGCTACTGCATATTTTGAATATGAACTCCTTATTAGATAATTGGTTTGCAAGTATTTTCCCCCATTCTGTAGGTCACGTTTTCATTTTCTGGATTGTTTTCTTTGCTGTGTAAACATGTTTTAGTGTTTTGTAGTACCATTTATTATTTTTGCTTTTGTTGCCTGAAACTTTTGGGTCATAACCAAAAAATATATATAGCCAGAACTAATATCAAAGAGTTTTTCCCTTGTATTTTCTATTAGAAGTTGAAGGGTTTGGGTCTTAAGTTTAATTATTTAGTCCATTTTGAGTTGATTTTTCTATATGGTGTAGGATAAGTGCCTAATTTCATTCTTTTGCATGTGGATGTCCAGTTTTCCTAACACCATTTATTGAAAACAGTGTATTTTCTCCATTGTTTTTTCTGGACATCTTTGTGGAAAATTAGTTGACCACATATGTGTGGATTTATTTCTAAGCTCTCTATTCTGCTCCATTGATCTATATGTCTAATTTTTATCCCAGTACCATACTGTTTTGATTACTATAGCTTTGTAACATAATTGGAAATCAGGAAGTGTAATACCCCCAGCTTTGTTCTTCTTGCCCAAGAGTGCTTTAGCTATTAGGGGTCTTTTGTGGTTCCATAAAAATTTTAGAATATTTTTTCTATTTCTGTGAAAAATGTCATTGAAATTCTGATGTGGATTGCAATGAGTCTATAAATTGCTTTGAATAGTGTAGACATTTTAATAATATCAATTTTTCCAAATCATGAACACAGAATATCTTTTTATTTATTTGCACCTTCTTCAATTTCCTTTATCAAAGTTTTATAGTTTTCAGTGTACAGATCTTTCACCTTCTTGTTTAAATTTATTTCCAAATATTTTATTTTTGATGCTATTCTAAATGGGATTTTAAAACATTTATTTTTCAAATAGTTTCAGTTAGTGTATAGAAATATTACTACTTTTTGTATGTTGCTTTTGTATCCTGAAACCTTAATGAAATTGTTTCTTAGTCCTAACAGTTTGTTTTGGTGGAGTCTTTAGGATTATCTATATATAGATCATATCATTTGCAACAGGAGACTATTTTACATCTTCCTTTCTAATTTAGATGGCTTTTTTTTTTTTTCATCTTCTTGCCTAATTGCCCTAACTAGGCCTTCTAGTACTATGTTAAGTTGAAGTGGTGAGAGTGGACAACCTTGTTCTTGATTATAGAAGAAAAACTTCCCACCTTTTCACTCTTGAGTATATGATTGTTTTGGAGCTTGTTACATATGACCTTTATTATGATGGGATACACTTCTTCTATATCCAATTTGTTGAGACCTTTTATCATGAAACAATGTTGAATTATGTTAAATACTTTTTCTGCATCTATAAGATAATCATATGATTTCTACGTTTCATATGGTTAGTGTGTATCACATTTATTGATTTTGGTATGTTAAACCATCCTTGCATCTCAGAGATAAATATCACTTGATAAAAGTATATGATGCTTTTAATGCTGTTAAATTTAGGTTGTTAACATTTTGTTAAGGATTTTTGCCTTTATATTCCTCAGGGATATTGGCCTGTAATTTCATATTTTTGTGTCTTTATCTGGCTTTGGTATTAGGGTAATATTAGCCTTATAAGTTTAAAAATATTCTTTATCTTTCAATTTTTTGGATGAATTTGAAAACGACTGACATTAATTCTCCTTAAATGTTCTGTAGAATTCACTGTTGAACTCAATAGTGAGGTCTACCAAATAGTAAACTTTATTAGGTCCTGGGTTTTTCTTTGGTGAGAGATTTTTGATTATTGGTTAAATTTCCTTAAGTCATTATTAGTCTGTCCAAGTTTTCTATTTCTTCATGATTCAGTGTTGGTAGGTGGTGTTTCTAGAAATTTACCCGAATTCATCTAGCTTATTAAATTTGTTGGCATATAATGGTTCATAAGTCTCTTTCCACAATTTGTGTCTTTGTGATGTCATTTAAAGGCCTCCTCTTTAATGTGTACTTTTATTTATTTGGGTCTTCTCTCTTTCTTTCTTAGTTAATTTAAATACAAGTTTGTCAATGTTTTTATTTTTTCAAAAAATTTTTTTTCTCGATCCTTTACATTTTTTTTCTTTTTTTGAGACAGAGTTTCTCTCTTGTTGCCCAGGCTGGAGTGCAATGGTGCAATCCCGGCTCACCACAACTACTGCCTTCTGGGTTCAAGCAGTTCTCCTGCCTCAGCCTCCTGAGTAACTGGGATTACAGGCATGTGCCACTCGCCTGGCTAATTTTGTATTTTTAGTAGAGATGGGGTTTCTCCATGTTGGTCAGGCTGTTCACAAACTCCTGGCCTCAGGTGATCCATCCGCCTCAGCCTCCCAAAGTGCTGGGATTACAGGCGTGAGCCACTGCACCGAGCCATGATCTTTTACGTTGTTTTTTAAGTATCTATTTATTTCTGCTCTGACCTTTATTATTTCTTTTCTTCTGCTGATTTTAAGTATAGATTGTTCTTTCTTTTCTAGTTTCTTAAGGTGTAAAGTTGGGTTATTTATTTGAAATGTTTCTTTCTTCTTAATATAGGTGTTTATTACTGTAACTTCCCTGTACTGATTATGCTGCATCCCATAACTTTTGGTATGTTTTACTTTTATATTTATTTGTTTTACAGTCTTTTTATTTCTCTTTTGATGTCTTCTTTGATTCATTGGTTGTTTAGGAGTGTGTTGTTTAATTTCCACATATTTATAAATGTTTAGTTTTTCTCTTATTGTTGATTTCTAGTTTCACATCATGTGGTTGGAACAATTTTTTTTACCTGTGCTATGGCCTATTTTTTTTTTTTTTTTGCCTCAACTATGATCTGTCCTGGAGGATGTTTAATGTGCACTTGAAAAAAATGTGTATTTAGTTACTGTTGGATGGAATGTTCTGCATATGTCTGTTAGGACAATTGGTCTGAATGTAGTTCAAATCCAATGTTTGTTTATTAATTTTCTTTCTGGAAAGTATGTTCATTGTTGTAAGTGAAGGTATTGAATTTACCTACTATTTGTTGTAGTGTTGTGTATTTCTCCATTTAGTTCTGGTAATATTTATGTTATATATGTAACATATGCCTCAATGTTGGGGGTGTATGTATTTACAATTGTTATATACTCTGGATTTGTTGATTCTTTTGTCTGTCTATAATGACCTTCTTTGTCTCTTGTGGCAGTTTTGGACTTATAGTCTGTATTGTCTGATGTAAGTATAGCAACCTCTTCATTGTTTTGGTTTCCATTTCCATTTCCATCCCTTCACTTTCAACCTATAAATGCCATTAAAGTTGAGGTGAGTCTCTTATAGGCAGCATACAGTTTGGGGTGTGTGTGTGTGTGTGTGTGTGTGTGCATGTGTGCACATTTGTTTATTTTTATCCACTCTATGTCTTCTGATTGAATAATTTAATCCATTTATATTTAAAGTAAATATTGATAGGCATGGAATTACTATTTTCATTTTTCAATTTTATCTGGCTCTTTTGTAGTTCTTTTGCTTCTTTCTTCCTCTCTTGCACACTTCCTTTGTCACTGATTTTCTGTAGTGATATGTGATAATTCCTTACTCTTTATCTTATCTGTATCTACTATAGGTTTTTCCTGTGCAATTACCATGAGGCTAACACAAGAAGCATTAGAGTTACCTGACTTCAAACTGTACTACAAGACTACAGTAACCAAAACAGCATGGTACTGGTACCAAAACAGAGATATAGACCAATGGAACAGAACAGAGCCCTCAGAAATAATACCACACATTTACAGCCATCTGATCTTTGACAAACCTGAGAAAAACAAGAAATGGGGAAAGGATTCCCTATTTAATAAATGGTGCTGGGAAAATTGGCTAGCCATAAGTAGAAAGCTGAAACTGGATCCTTTCCTTACTCCTTATATGAAAATTAATTCAAGATGGATTAGAGACTTAAATGTTAGACCTAATACCATAAAAACCCTAGAAGAAAACCTAGGTAATATCATTCAGGACATAGGCATGGGCAAAGACTTAATGTCTAAAACACCAAAAGCAATGGCAACAAAAGCCAAAATGAACAAATGGGATCTAATTAAACTAAAGAGTTTCTGCACAGCAAAAGAAACTACCATCAGAGTAAACAGGCAACCTACAGAATGGGAGAAAATTTTTGCAATCTACTCATCTGACAAAGGGCTAATATCCAGAACCTACAAAGAACTCAAACAAATTTACAAGATAAAAACAAGCAACCCCATCAAAAGTGGGCAAAGGATATGAACAGACATTTCTCAAAAGAAGACATTCATACAGCCAACAGACACATGAAAAAATGCTCATCATCACTGGCCATCAGAGAAATGCAAATCAAAACCACAATGAGATACCATCTCACACCAGTTAGAATGGCAATCATTAAAAAGTCAGGAAACAACAGGTGCTGGACAGGATGTGGAGAAATAGGAACACTTTTACACTGTTGGTGGGATTGTAAACTGGTTCAACCATTGTGGAAAACAGTATGGCGATTCCTCAAGGATCTAGAACTAGAAATACCATATGACCCAGCCATCCCATTACTGGGTCTATACCCAAAGGATTATAAACCATGCTGCTATAAAGACACATGCAAACCTATGTTTATTGCGGCACTATTCACAATAGCAAAGACTTGGAATCAACCCAAATGTCCATCAGTGATAGACTCGATTAAGAAAAGGTGGCACATATACACCATGGAATACTATGCAGCCATAAAAAAGGATGAGTTTGTGTCCTTTGTAGGGACATGGATGCAGCTGGAAACCATCATTCTCAGCAAACTATCGCAAGAATGGAAAACCAAACACCGCATGTTCTCACTCATAGGAGGGAATTGAACAATGAAATCACTTGGACTCTGGAAGGGGAACATCACATACCAGGGCCTATTATGGGAAGGGAAGGGGAGGGATTGCATTGGGAGTTATACCTGATGTAAATGATGAGTTGATGGGTGCTGATGAGTTGATGGGTGCAGCACACCAACATGGCACAAATATACATATGTAACAAACTTGCACGTTGTGCACATGTACCCTAGAACTTAAAGCATAATAATTAAAAAAAACCAGTCTATTTTATACTAATAACAAGTTAACCTTAATCACATACAAAAACTCTGCTCTTTCTTTCCTCCACTCCCCCAAACATATTTTGTTTCTCAATCTCGCAGTTCACATATTTTTATTATGTATGTTTGTTGAGAAATGTAACTGTAGTTTTAAAAAATACTTTTGTCTTTTAACTGTTATACCAGAGTTAAGAGTGATTTATCTGTCACTATTACAGTATTTGAATATTTTGAATTTGACTATATATTTGTTTTTACTAATGATTTTTATATTTTCATATATTTTCATCTTACTAAAGTCTTTTCATTTCAGCATGGAAAACTTTCTTGTAAGGCAGGTCTTGTGGTAACAAACTCCCTCATTTGTTTTTTGTTTGTTTGTTTGTTTTTTGATCTGGGAAATTCTTTATCTCTTCTTCATTTCTTAAGGACAGATTGGCTCAGTAAAGTATTCTTGTTTGGTAGTTTTTTTCTTGTTATTTTAGTACTTAGGATTTATCAGCCTATTCTTCAGGCCTGAAAAGTTTCTGCTAAGAAATCATCTGTAGTCTAATGAAATTTCCTCTGTATGTGAAGAGTCTCTTTTCTCTTGATGCTTTTAAAATCTCTCTTTCTTTGATATTTAAAAATTTTATTATAATGTGCCTCAGTGGAGACCTCTTTGAATTAACGTTGTTTGGGAAATTTTGAGCTTAATGTATCCTTATGTATATATATTTCCTCAGATTTCAGGAATTTTCAGCCATTATTTCTTTAAATATTATTTCTTTTTCTCTCTCTTCTCCTTACATTATCATAATGTGTAAATTGGGCTGCTTGATGGTATCTCATAAATCCTATAGACTTTCCACACTCATTTTCCCTCTTTTTTTCTTTTTGTTCCTTTAACTGGGTAATTTCAGATTACCTGTCTTTGAGCTTGCAATTTTTTTTTCTGCTTCATCAAGTCAGCTTTGTCACTGTTGTATTTTTTTTCATTTCATTCATTGTGTTCTTCAGCTTCAGAATTTGTTTTGTTGTTTTTAAAATTGTTTATATCTATTTACCCCATTTTATTCATGTATTGTTTTCTTGATATCATTGAGTCTGCTTGTAGCTTGAGCTTTCTTAAGACATTTAGTTTGAAATCTTTCTGTGACAATTTGCAGATCTCCATTATGGAAGACTGGCTACTGGAAATTATGGTTTTCCTTTGGTAGTGTCATGTTTTCTTGATGTTTTCTGCTTTTCTTGTCTTACATTGATGTCTGCATATTTGCTGGGACAGTCACCTATTCCAGAATTTACAGGCTAGTTTCTGTGAGGAAAGTCCTTTACCTATAGGTGGGTATGAGGGTACTGATGGGTGAGATGCAGCAATTCCACCTCCAGTGAAGGTACAAAAGCATAGTCTCTGTACTTTTCCATAAGTTGACGATTGCAAGGGTCCTCAGTGGCCAAGGCTGCAGATTTCCACAGTGGTGGTGAGGGTTGTCAGGTTAATTGTTGGTGAAGGTTGCTGGGAGCCCTCCTGATATCTTGTTCTCCCGTGTGGGAAGTCATGGCCAAGGGGATCCCTCTTGGTGTTGGGTTTGGTTCATGGTTATGTTCATGGTGGCTGTGGCAGAGATGCAGGCACCCCAGCTCCAGTGTTGGTCTCAATGTGCAATGAATAGATGCTTATGGAACAGCTGGAAAGCCAGGGTCTGAAACAAAGGCATGTGGATACCTATAGTTTCTGTACAGTCCAGGGCATGGGTGCTTCTAAAGCAGTAGTGGCTCTTGTGTTGCAGGCACTGGCACATGTAGAGCTGTTATGGAACTAAGGTCCAGAACGTGGGTTTGTGTGGAACAACCGTTGCTCTAAGGTCTGTGATGCAGATGTGACTTCTATAGCAGTGACTCTAAGGGTTCAATGCCTGGAAGGTTACAGAATGGCTGCAGAGCTAGGATCCAAAGCATGAGCTTGTGGAGTTATTATTATTATTTTTTGACAATACAATTGACTCAAAAGATACCACTGTCCTTTCAGGAATCCCTAATTTCATAGGCAATTTATATGAACAACACTAATGAGCCTTCAAAGTTCCTTAGTCTAAACTATTCAACAGTGTTTTTACCCTAAAGGAATCATTTTGGTAAAGTACGTAACACTAATCTATTTATAATAATAAAAGTGTCAGGAAACCTTTAACTAAAATGTAAAGGCAGTAAGTCTAAAATAACACAATTAATAAGAGGATTTTTCCCTCACACTATAAGATATGTAACAATTCTTACAATGTTCATTTTAATATTTAGTAACACTATCTAATAGTACTTTTTTCTTTTAAAGTCAGAAAAGTATTTTAATAGTATTTTTAAGTACCATCTTTTTCTTTGTATGTTACTAAAAACTACTGTCATGCAAATTCTAGTAATGAAAACAACTTAAGCTTCAAGTATTTCCTACCAGAAGAGCCTCAGGCACAGATGGACTTTTTTATCTAGTTAACACCATATCCCATGTCATCATCTGATTAAGTAAGGGTGCATTTCCATTAACAAGGCACTATCCTTCAGGAAATATCCATAACTTGTATTGAACTACGAAAAGACTGTAATTACTGTGACACAGCTCCCTTCAGTTTTTTTGAAAGTATTTTTTCTTGATAATAGGCAATTGTGTGGGCCTCCTGAGAATAACACTGGGTTAGTGGGAAATGATGGGTGAAGAAGATTTCAGTAAAAATTTGAGCAAATACTCCTATTTGATTTCCAGATAGTTTAATATTTAGGAATATTCTGTGATTTTTGAGACACACTTTCAGAGTAAAAAATAAATAATGACTAAAACCAAAAAACAGAAAGATAATATACAAAATTATTTTGTGCTAGGATGATAAAAATTATTAACATGATTGTACATATCAGTGAACACTCTTTCTTACATAATATATTAAATGTATAAAATATAAATTTAACAACTGAAATTATGTGTGTATTATTTGGTAATCTTTTTTGTCTATTGTATATTATTAAATGCATATCAATAGATACATTTCTAAAATATGATTTTATAATAATAAGTAGCCTACCAACCAAAAAAAGCCCAGGACCATATGGATTCACAGCTGAATTCTACCAGATGTACAAAGAAGTACTGGTACCATTCCTGCTAAAACTGTTACAAAAAACTGAGGAAGAAAGACTCCTCCCCAACTTACTCTATGAGGCTAGCATCATCCTGATAGCAAAGCCTGGCAGAGACAAAACAAAAAAAGAAAACTTTAGGCCAAAATTCTTGATGAATGTTGATGCAGAAAGTCTCAATAAAATACTTACAAACCAAATCCAGCAGCACATCAAAAAACTAATTTGTCACAATCAAGTAGGTGTTATCCCTGGGATGCAAGGTTGGTTCAACATACACATAAACAGAACTAAAGACAAACACCACCTGATTATTTCAGTAAGCATAAGAAAGGCTTTTGATAAAATTGAACATCCATTCATATTAAAAACTCTCAATAAACTAGGCATTAAAGGAACATAGCTCAAAATAATAAGAGCCATCTATGACAAACCCAAAGCCAACAGCATGCTGAATGGGTAGAAGCTGGAGGCATTACCCTTAAAAACCAGCACAAGACAAAGATACTCTCTCTTACCAATCCTATTCAACATAGTATTGGAAGTCCTGGCCAGAGCGATCAGGCAAGAGAAAGAAATAAAGGTCATCCAAATAAGAAGAGAGGAAGCAAAAATATCCCTGTTTGCAGATAACATGTTTCTATACCTAGAAATCCCCATAGTCTCAGTCCAAATGCTCCTTCAGCTGATAAGCAACTTTAGTAAAGTTTTAGCATACAAAATCAATGTACAAAACTCACTAGCATTTCTATACACCAACAACAGCCAAGCTGAGAGCCAAATCAGGAATTGCAGTTCCATTTACCATATCCACAGAAAACTAGGAATGCAGCTAACCTGGGAAGTGAAAGATCTCTACAAGGAGAATTACAAAACACAGATCAAAAAAATCAAAGATGACACAAATAAATGAAAAAACACTATGCTCATGGGCAGAATAAATATTAACATGGCTGCACTACCCAAATCTATTTACAGATTAAATGCTATTCCTGTCAAACTACCAATGAACTGGAAACTTCACAGAAACAGAAAAAATCTATTTTAAAATTAATATGGAACCAAAATAGAGCCTGGATAGCCAAGGCAATTCTAAGCAAAAAGAAGAAAGCTGTAGGAATCATGTTGCCCCACTTTACACTACAGAGCTATAGTAACCCAAATGGTATGATACTAGTACAAAAACAGACACATAGACCAATGGAACAGAATAGAGAACCCAGAAATAAGGTCACACACCAACTATCTGATCTTTGACAAAGCTGAAAAAAGCAAGCAATGGAGAAAAATTCCCTGTTTAATAAATGGTGCTGGGATAACTGGTTAGCAATATGCAGAAGATTGAAATTGGTCCCCTTCCCTATACCTTATACAAAAATCAACTTAAGATGATTGAAGACTTAAATGTAAAACCCCAAACTGTCAAAACTCTGAAAGACAACCTAGGCAAAACCATTCTGGCAAAGGTTTCATGACAAAGACACCGAAAGCAATCACAGCAAAAGCAAAAATTGACAGATGGGATCTAATTAAACTTAAGATCTGCACAGAAAAACTATCAATGAAGTAAACAGCCTGCAGCATGGGAGAAAATATTTGCAAACTATGCATCTGGTGAAGACCTAATATTCATAATCTATAAGAAACCTAAATAAATTTACAAGAAAAAAAATCCCATCAAAAGTGGGCAAAGGACATGAACAGACACTTTTCAAAAGAAGACATATATGCAGCCAAAAAGCATATGAAACAAAACTCAATATCACTGATCATTAGAGAAATACAATTTCAAACAACAATGTGATACAATCTCACACCACTCAGAATGGCTATTGTTAAAAGTAAAAAAATAACAGATGCTGTTGAGGTTGTGGAGAAAAAGGAATACTTTTATACTGTTGGTGGGAATGTAAATTAGTTCAACCATTGTGGAAAGCAGTGAGGCACTTCCTCAAAGAGCTAAAAACAGAACAACCATTCGACCCAGCAATATCTCTATTGGGTATATACCTAAATGAATATAAATTATTCTACCATAAAGATACATGCATGTGTATGTTCATTGCAGCACTATTCACAATAGCAAAGACATGGAATCAATGGCAGATTGAATAAGCAAAGTGGTACATATACACTATGGAATACTATGCAGTCACAAAAGGGAACGCCATCATGTCCTTCGCTGAAACATGGATGGAGCTGGAGGCCACTATCCCTAGCAAACTAATGCAGAAACAGAAAACCAAATGCCACATGTTCTCACAAGTGGGCATTAGATGATGAGAATACACAGACAAGAGGGGAACAACATACACTGGGGCCTACTTGAGGGTGAAGAGAGGGAGGAGGGAGAGGATTAAGAAAAATAACTATTGGCTACTAGGCTTAGTACCTGGGCAATTAAATTATCTGTATACCAAACTCCTGTGTCATGAGTTTACCTATGTAATAAACCTTCAATATACCCCTCAACCTAAAATAAAGATTGTTTAAAAGAAAATACATATAACACTGAAAAGTATGACTTAATGTCTAAATTATAGCTTATTATATAAATATACCATAAGTTCATAAATCAATTCTCTATTATTGATCATTTAGGTCACTCACAATTTTTACTGTTATAAAAACTCAAGGTAATTAAATATAACGCTAATTTTTATGCTTTGCCAGTATAAATTCCCAGAATTAGAATTGCTGTATGCACATTTTAAGGCTTTTGATAATTTTTAAGTTCTTCACTGTTCTTAAGCATATATCTAATAAATTTTGGTTGCATTCCTGGAATAACAGAAGAAATTAATTATGTAGACACAAATCTGACATTTCTAGGGTTAATTTCCTTCCCTTGGAAGTGCTCCTTCTCGGCTGGGCACGGTGGCTCATGCCTGTAATTCCAGCACTTTGTGAGGCTGAGGTGGGCGGATCACAAGGTCAAGAGATTGAGACCATCCTGGCCAACATGGTGAAACCCTATCTCTACTAAAAATACAAAAATTAGCTGGGTGTGGTGGCATGCGCCTGTAGTCCCAGCTACTCAGAAGGCTGAGGCAGGAGAATAGTTTGAACCTGGGAGGCAGAGGTTGCAGTGAGCCGAGATTGCACCACTGCGCTCCAGCCTAGCAACAGAGCAAGACTCTGTCAAACAAAAAGAAAAAAAAAAAGAAAGTGCTCTGAACATTTCATTCATTGATAAAAGCTGTTCATTCAATGACTCCATCATCTGTGTGTTGAATTCCTGTTACTTTCAAAGTGCCTGATAAGTACTGGGGATACATCAGTAAGATTTTTAAATAGAGTCACAACCCTCACAGAGCTAGCTTACAGGCCAATGTAGAATATAAGTAAATAAACAAGAATTGCAATAAATAGTGTTTCTAAATGTATAGTCAGAGATGTTGCCCCAGATATGTATCGGAATCACCCATGAGGTTATTTCAACTCTATTATCCACCTTTAAAGAAAGTATGGGACCCCAGTCAAGAAACTCAACGATAGTAAATTAGTTAGTGAAAGTTTTCTAAGTATTAAAAAATAAAAATATAACCTGTGTTAAGCATCGCTACAAAATAATATTTCAGTACTATGTTTGATATGATCAAGAAATTAAAGTACATAAAAGAGACACCTAGATCAGTTTTGAGGTCCTAAAGATTGCATCTCAGAAGAAATGATATCTAAGGTGACATATGAAAAATAAAGATGAGTGGAAGTTGGTTAAAAATGAACACGAGAGGCAGGGAGAGGGGACTGTCCACAGTATTCCGGGCAGAATTAACAGCAAATATAAATGCCGAAAGGGAGAAATAGCATACCATAAAAAAGAAATGTAATTTAGAATTATGGGACTGTTGCATTTAAAGGTGTTTTGGTCGGGTAGAAATGAGGTTAGAAAAGTAAATGGGGATAATAACATGAAGGAATTTATAAACAATTTACCTAGATTTACTTAAAAGCTTTGGGAATGTATTGATTCAAGCAAGGGAACGGCACAATCAGATTAGAATTTTACAAAGATCCCTTGGATCCAGTGTGGAAAGTAGATTGGAGCAGGGCCAAGTTAGAAACAGGGAGGTAAATTGCAAAGAGGCTACAAGAGATGACAGTAGCATGCCATACAGCGACGCCAGTAGCAGAGAAGGGCAGGGGCTGGTGTTTCTAGTGATGACATTGACAAAGCTATGTGATTTCCAGGATGGGGAGTGTGGGATGGGAAAGAGCAAAGGGAGAGCCCTAGAAATCTGGTTTGAGCAGCTGGGAAACCAGATGCCACTCACCGAGAAAAACATTTGCAGAGAAGCCAGTGGAGAGAAGTCCAGAGACACTCAAGTTGAACAAGTTGCCATGAGATTCCTGTGAGGTAAATGATGGAGAGCTTGAATAAGCAGTTGAGTCTGAAGCTTAGAAAAGAAATGGGTGGAGATGGAGATGGGGTGTTGGAATTATTGTTGTTATTATTATTATTATTATTATTTTTTGAGAAGGAGTCTCTCTCTGTCACCCAGGCTGGAGTGCAGTGGTGTGATCTCAGCTCACTGCAACCTCTGCCTCCTGGGTTCAAGTGATTCTCCTGCCTCAGCCTCCCAAGTAGCTGGGATTACAGGCACCCGCCACTGCACTCAGCTAATTATTGTATTTGTTAGTAGAGATGGGGTTTTGCCATCTTGGCCGGGCTGGTCTCGAACTCCTGACCTCGTGATCCACCCACCTCGGCCTCCCAAAGTGCTGGGATTACAGGAGTGAACCACTGCGCCCAGCCAGAATTATTAATATACACAGTAATCAAAGCCAACTGAATGTATAATTACTCAGAGAATTTAAAGAATGGACAAAGAATAGAGCTTAGGTTAGAACCCCCCTAAAACATCAATATATTAAGGACAGAAGATTGCTGCAAATAATCGTGACATGAAGTGACCAATGACATGGAGTATCCAACAAAATAAAAAATACAAAAACAAAACAGAAAAAGTACAGGTCAGAAAAATCAAGGGAGGAATATTTTTATGCCCATTTGTTAGTGCTTGTGAATAAGATCAGACATTCCTATAAAATTTTTAAAAACTATTAGATGATCTGTTGAACAGTTAAAACTTAAGACAGAAGGGCCCTTGGTTCCTTAACTATAATTCACTATTTTACATATAAAGACTACCCTTCAACTAATAGAATTAAAAGCAATCTGTTAAAAAAATTTATACTCTTTGACATGCTTGCTCCAAAGGGGAAAATATATCCTAGTAATAAGCAGCTAACTGAGTTCAAATCATCACACAAATATTCAGTAAGCAGGCTCCACGAAGGAAAACGTGATCTGAGTTACAAACAGTAAAGACACTGAGTAATGAACAGTAAATCCACTTGGCATATGGGTGACTGTGAATTTAAGAAAAGCCTCAGAGTAAAGATTCTATATTTGCATAAATATAGCAATATTTTCCCTCTATGTTTCTGTGTCACAAGAAAGTACTAGACAGATTTTATCCAAATGTTAGAGAATGTGTTTGGAATCATTTGACTTAAACTATATACAGCAGAGAGCAAACGCCTGTAGGAACAAGGGCCTCTGAGAAGAGACTGGCAGTCAGCACCCAGGGTAGCTGCAGGCATGGATTCCTGAGTGAGCCACATCTCCCTGGCCATGTGCAACTCTGACAGCAGAGCTCCAGGTGGGAAAGAAACAGAAGGAATTGATTGATTGATCGATTGAATGATGATTAATGAATTTCCTGAGCAATGCAGAGCTGGACGGCAAAGACTGACCACTGAAAGTTAACTTAGGCTGAAATTATTATGCTCTGGAAATAATGTAGTGAAAATAAGACACGCATTACCTTTCAAAAAATAGATAAATATGGATTTCATTCACGCTTAACTTTGCTATTCTATTCATTATTGCCTTTGAAACAGAACTAGAGGAAGGTTTTTCTTCTTCACCCATTCACTGAAGAGTGTTGGTATCCAAAGTGCATTTTGTTCAACTTTCTATTCAAATTTCTAGCTTGCTTCTCCTTCGGGTGTCCTCACTCACTGCTCCATTCAGCAGTGTATTTTGTGACCATTTACTTGTCTCTCCGAAAATCCACTACAAAGAATTCCAAGGCTCGTTTTCTTCAGCAACGAGATCCACGCCAAACCTATTATAATCCTATGTATTCTTTCTCTTCCACCTACATCTGTTTTTTTCCTTTTTCTGAGAAGTCATTGATTTTCTTTTTCTTTGTAAGTTTCAAATAAACCTAAGAACAATAACAAAACTAAAGATGCATGGCCAGGTGTGTGTTTGCCTGGGCAACTTTTCCCAAATATGAAAATAAATATTCTTTTTAATGACAGAGGCTCCTATAACAAAACATACAATTGAATAAATAATCCATCGGCTTTGTTATGTATATGAGAATGGCCACACATTAACATATTGGAAACTAAGGTGCTTCAACACACAAAATCAGGTTTAAATTTGGCTTTGCTCAGCCTAGGCCATGCTTAATATGTTCTGTCGGTACCTTTGATTTGACCTTCTCGCCTCCTAACAGCACTTTGCTATCAGGTCTTACCTAAAGTGCCTTTTCTTCATGTACATCCAATTCAAATGACTTTTCTACCCCGGTCTCTTTCTTTCCCATAGCTCTGCTGTTTTCTGCAGAGCACTTTATAAACATGAGTAAGAAATCGCTCCCATCCTAGGAGCTGGTCCTTAGTCCACTGGTAGAGACAAACATGCACTTTTGAGCTGAGAGTTGGCACATGAGTTCAGTGTGGGAACAGCATTTCCAGGAGAAGCAAGGGATATTTCAAACAGGTAGTCTCCTGTGCCTAGTACGTGGGTGCCTCAGTTGGGGCATTTTGTAAAGAAGAAAAATCTTACCAGATGGGAAGAGTTGAACCTTGAAAGTATAATTGGAGCCAGATAATAAAAGTTCTTTTCATTTTGTCCTATAATCAAGAAAAAGCCGTAACAGGAGTGTGATATACTCAGTTCAACTACTATGACTTTAAAAGTGTTAAATGAGATTATGTGAAACTGCTTTGAATCAGGAAATGCTGTATAATTCAATCACACAGAAGCACTTCAGTATTTAAAGACGATTCTTTTATGGCACTTAATTTTCTCAGCTCCTAGTTATATCACCTGTCCTAACTCTTGTGATGCTAGTGTGATTCACTTTGAAGAAGCTTACCATTGTTAGCACGTGAACAAGAACAAAAACTTCCCTGCTGCGATCTCCTCTTTTCCACGCCCCACAATAAGGAGAAAAGTTGAGATCAGAAGGAAAACATTGACGGGTGATCCCAGATAGTTCCGGTCGAGTCAGCTTCAGTTAATAAAGGGGTGTGAGTCTGGTTTAAAATACAAAGCAGATCAAGAAAGATCACTTCACAAGAAATAGGGTAAAGTCATGTTACTGGAAGAAAATTTTCATCCTTCAAGTAAAATCGAGTCCTATTATCTTAAAACCTCAAATCCCAACCCATTAGTGCATGAAGAAGTAGTGTACTGTGACTTTTCTCTAAGAGAGATTTCCATCTGCCCCGTTCAGAGGGAGGCACGTTCCTTGGTTTGATGTCTATTATTCTCACAAATGTTTCTCCTACTTTTACTTCCTGTTTCAAAATCAATCAGTAGAATAAACTTTGAGATTTCCTAGATTTACAAAATTAGCATCATTCTGCAACCCTATGTGTTTTTAACTTAAGAGATATTTTTGAGCATATCTGAAATGGTACAGGTACTACAAGTTCATATATTTTCTCCATCAGCACATTATTCCATTTAATGAATATGCCATGAGGTTTTTTTTTAGCCCATTTACCTGTCCAGTCCAGGGTGCTTAGGTTATTTCCAGTATTTTGTTACAAGTTAAAAATGTTACAGTGTGTTTTTATTCTTGTCTTCTGGAAGTAAAGTTGCTTGGATGAAAATATGTTCAAATTTATTGCATTTTGGTACGTGTTTCTTGCCATCTTCATGTATTTACACACCAGCCATTTGTAAGCATTTTCATTTCTTTGTATCATTGCTAGCATATGGTATAACAGCACTTTTTATATTTCTCATATTATTTTTGAGACAATATATATATAAGTTTGCTGGCCATTTCTGTTTTCACTTTTGCGAAATGACTACCAATCTTCCTAGATTAAAATCCTGACTCTCAACTGATTTGCTGTTTGAATTTCAGCAAATTATTTATTTAACTTCTCTATAAAATGGTAGTAATATCACTTACCTCATTGGAATGTTGTAGGAATTAAATGGCTTAATTTACATTAAACTTTTGAAACAATGTTTGGCCTATATATACAGAATACAAATATAAACTATTATTATCTCATTGTGATTTTAATTTGCATTTGCCTGATGATTAGTGATAATAAGCAATTTTTTTAAAGATAGTTATTGGCCCTTTGTATTTTTTTGAGAAATGTCAGTTCAAATATTTTGCTCATTTTTTAAAAATTCAGTTATTTGTTTTCTTGCCATTGAGTTATTTGAGTTACTTACATATTTTGGATATTACTCATTATCAGATGTATGTTTGCAAATATTGTCTCCTGTTCTAGAGGCTGTCTCTTCACTCTGTTGACTGTTGTCTTAGCTGTGCAGAAGCTCTTCAGTATGATGTAATCCCATTCGTTTAGGTTTGCTTTTATTGCCTGTGCTTTTGAAGTCATATCAAAAAAATCTTTGGCCAGTTCTATGTCAAGAAGCTTTTTTCCTATTGTTTCTTCTAATAAATTTAAAGATTCAGGTCGTAAGTTTAAGGTTTAATCTATTGTGAGTTGATTTTGTATATGGTGTAAGATGAGTCCAATTTTATTCTTCTGCATGTGATATCTGGTTTCCCATCACCATTCATCAAAGAGACTGTCCTTTTCCTATTGCATATTTTTGGCATCTTTGTTGAAGATTAATTGAACAAAATGCATGGATTTATTTCTGGACTCTAAATTTTGTTTCATTGCTCTGTATGTCTGTTTTTATCCCAGTATCATGCTGTTTGAATTACTATAGCTTTGTAGTATATTTTGAAATCAGGTATTGTGATGCCTCCAGCTTTGTTCTTCTTGGTCACTGTTGCTTTGGCTATTTTTTTTGTGGTTTCATACAAATTTTAGAATTTTTTTTTCTATTTCTGAGGAAAATGCCATTGGAATTTTGATAGGGATTACACTGAATATGCAGATAGCTTTAGTTAGTATGGACATTTTAACACTATCAATTCTAATTCATAAACATGGGATATCTTCCCATTTATCTGTGTTTTCTTCAGCCTCTTGAATCAGTTTTATAGTTTTCAGCATACAGATCTTTCACCTCCTTGGTTAAACATATGCCTAAGTATTTTATTCTTTTTAATGCTATTGTAAATGGCATTTTTTTTTAAAAAAATTCTTTTTTAGATAGTTTGTTATTAGTATACAAATTACTACTGATTTTCATGTTGATTTTATGTCTTGCAACTTTACTGAATTTATTAGTTCTAACAGTTTTTTGGTGGAGTCTTCAGGGATTTTCTCTATATAAAAAATGTCATCTGCAGAAACAGATAGTTGTAATTCTTTCTTTTCAATTTAGATGCCTTTTATTTATTTTTCTTGACTAATTACTACGACTAAGACTTCCTGTACTATACCGAATAGACGTAGTGAGAGTGTGTACCCTTGTTCTGTTCCCTATCTTGGGGGAAAAATTTTTAGTTTTTCACCTTTTTCACCATTAAGTATGTTACCTGTGGGCTTGTCATATATGATCTCTATAGTGTTGAAGTATAATCTTTCTATACCTAATTTGTTAAGAGTTTTTATGATGAAAAGATGCTGATTTTTTTCAAAAGATTTTTCTGCATATATTAAGATGACCATATGATTTTTATCTTTCATATGGTTAATGCAGTATATCATATTTATTGATTGTATATGTTGATCCGTCTTTGCATCCCAAGGGTAAACCTCACCTAATTATAATGAATTGTCCTTGTAATGTGCTGCTGAATTTGGATTTCTAGTATTTGTTAAGGATTTTTGCATCTATGTTCATCAGGGATATTGGTCTGTAATTTTCTTTCCTTGCAGTGTCCCTGTCTGGCTTTTATATTAGAATAACACGGATTTTGTAAATTGAATTTGATAGTATTTCTTTCCCCTCAAGTTTTTGGAAGAGTTTGAGAAGAATTGATATTATTTCTTCCTTAAATGTTTGCTAGAATTTACCAGTGAAGTAATCAGAACCTGAGATTTTTTTTTTTTTTTGAAATATTTTGATCACTGAATCTCTTTACTCGTTATTGCTCTATTTAGATTTTCTATTTCTTCATGAACCATCCTTGGTGGGTTGTATGACTCTAGTAATTTCTCCATTTCTTTTGTGTTATCCAATTTGTTTGCAATGTATAATGACTTGGGCTGTTATATGGCTAATGGCTAATGTATTCTCTTATAATCCTTTGTATTTCTGTGATGTCAGTTGTAATACCTCCTCTTTCATTTCTCATTTTAGTTTTTTGAGTCTTTTCTGTTTCTTTAGTCTAGCTAACGACTTGCCAATTTTAGTTATCTTTTGAAAAAACCATCTCTTTCACTGATATTTACACTGATTTTTAAAATATCTATTTCATTTATTTTGGCTCTGATATTTATTACTTCCTTCCTTCTGCTGACTTTGGGGTGAGCCTACACTCTGAAGCTACTGGAGCAGGCCTGGACCTTGGGTCTACTGAAGCCTGTGAATGTGGGGACTGACATGGAGCGTGGGCTGTCTTGGTGCTGGGAGAGGCCTGGGAACCTGGGTCGGTCTCAAGCCTGTGTCCACGGGTGCTGGCCTAGTACCTGAGACTACGGGGCTAGCATAGAGCCTGGGTACATGGAGGCTGGCCAAGAGACTGCATCTGTGGGGGCTGGCCTGAAGGCTAGGTCCACAGTGGCTAGGTCTCTGGCACTAACATGGGCTTGGGGACTGAAGCAGCTGGGAGCGTGCAGCCATGGGAGACAGCTGAGAGTCTGGGGCAGCAGGGTCGAGCTTGATGCTGGGCAAGCCTGCAGCCCGTATCTGCAGAGGCTAATCTGGATCCTGAGGCTGCTGGAATCAGCCCCGCACTGGGTTTCTCTGGAATGTACCTGGTGCTGGGCTCCACATGAAGTTAGGTGATGACTTCACTCTACTTTCCCACACAGAGGGTATCTTAGTTCCATACTACACTCAGGTGTCATAGTCTCTTACCTGGATTCCTTAATTCTTGCAAAGGCATTTTCAAGTGTGGATAGTTGTTCAAATTGATGACAACTGCTGAAAGGTTCTATTCCACCATGTTGAAGGCTGAATATTTCTTAAGATGGAGGCTTCGAAATGATTGATTTGACAATTTTTTTATTCTAATATGGGCATTTAATTTTAGGATTTTTTCTCTAAATTACATAGCTCTGTTCCTCAGATTTTGATGTGTTGTGCTTCATTACCACTCAGTTCAAAATACTTTCTTACTTGCCCAGTCATTTCTTTTTTGACCCATGAGTTATTTAGAAGTATATTGTTTGGTTTGAAAATACGGATGAATATTTAAAATATTTTGCTGTTGATTTCTAATTTAATTCATTTGTGGACATGGACCATTCTTTTGTGTGGTTTTAATGTTTTTATGTTTATTGAGCCTGTTGTATGATCTATCTGATTCAATGTTCCACGGGAAATTGAAAAGAATGTACCTCCTGCTGTTGTTGGGTGGGGTTGCTCGATAAATGTCAAGATGGTTGGTGATGTTTTCAATTCTTGTAAATCCTTACATTCTCTGCTTGATCTATTAATGATTAAGTTGTTGAACTTTGCAAATACAATTGTGGATATGTGTATCTATCCACTCAGTTCTACTAATTTTTGTTTTATATATATTGAAGTTGGCCTATCAGATACACACATAGACTAATCTTATGTTCTCTCAACTATTTTACCCCTATAATATTGTGAATTCAGTCTCTTTATCCCCGGTAATATTCTTTGCTCTGAAATCTACATTTTCTGATATTAATGCAGTCATTCCAGCTTTCTTTTAATTAGTGTGAGCATATTATATATATGTATTTGTGACATTGACTTATTCAGTTTTACTGAATCTATATCTTTATATCTGAAGTGGGTTTCTTGCTGAAAGCATGTAGTTGGGTCTTATTTTTTATTCAACAATCTTTGTTTTGTAATTGGAGTATTTAGCCTATTTATATATAATGTGATTATAATATGATTAGGTTTAAATCTGTCGTCTTGCAATTTGTTTCATTTTTTCTTTTTTTTGCTTTTTTCTTTTTCTTCCCTTTTTCTGGATTGATTATATTTTATAATCCTATTTTATCTCCATTTGCTTATCAGTTACAGCTTTTTAAAATAGTGTTAGCGGTTGTTCTAGAGTTTATAATATACATCTGTAACTTCATCCTCTAAAGTAGGATGATATATCATTACATATGTAAAGAAATACAATATGATATATAAAGGAATACAATATATTACTGTAATACAAATTATATACAAAATATTTCATTCCTTTGAATCCTGCTGGGAAGTATCCTGGGTTCCAATGAGATGTTTTGTACTCAGTTTCAGCCTTTGAGGTTGCTTTTAAGCTTTTTATAGCAATATCAGAGCAAACTTGAGTTTATAGCTAACTTATACCCATTACTGAGAAAATTCCTTCTGAGGACTCTGTCTCAATGCTCTTTCAATTAGCAAGATTTCCTACTCTATTTTATGAGTTCTCAGCATTATACTATGCTTGTTTTGGTTGGTTCTTTCTTCATCTTGAGTAAATTCTATACGTGCATGTGCAGAACTGTGCTCAGCAAAAGTTTGAAGGAGACCCTCTTACAGATCTCCAGAGTTCTTCTCCAGGGCTCCCCGCTCACCAGTACTTTGCCTGAACTGCAGTACTTGCCTCCTCAACTCAGCAAAGCCACTAGACTGTTTTGTCCCCACTCCTCACATTGTAGCTTTGAAACTTTTTCCAGGCGTTGATCTGGGTCTATCACATTGTCACCTCATTTGTGTTCCTTTTCTCAGGGATCTCTGTCCTGGGCTACATGTTATTCAAAGTCTGAAACTGTTTTTAAAAACATATATTTTGATTATTTTTTAGTGATTTTTATCTGGGACGGTTAATCCAGTTCTGGCTATTTTGTTGTGGCTAGAATCGGAAGTCCCTCTTTAATTATTAAAGGCACTTAGAATGCTACTTATTTTCTATGTAATTATTCAATTATATAGTAATCCAGCAACTATATCAAATCTTCTTACAAGTTTTAGTAATTTATCTGTATGGTTTCTTGGATTATATACTTAGAACACTAAATTGAATATAAATATTGCCAGTTTTGTCTTTTTCCAATTCTTTGCCTATTTCTTTTTATCTTAAAATTTTCCATATAAATTTGACAATTTTACTCAATGAGAAATGACATTTAAAATGTGCTTTAAAACAAATTAAAGTTAGAAAAATATATGCATTTTTATAGTTTTTAAAAAATCTTTTGTTTTGGCATTGTGCTGAAAATAAAATATATCTTGCAGTAATACAATATGCCAATTCATAAAGTTTAAGTCAACAGGATTCTCAGTTTAACATTTTCAAAGTTAATATTAAGATAGAGAGTTTTACCTCTATGATAGTACATATAAAAGTGTATTATAATCTCACATCCATCTCCATGTGGCTCACAAATTTGACATTGCTCCATAAAAGCTTTCAGATTCACATTCAACAGTGTCACACCCAAGGAAGCACAAATCTGTCTTTGGAATATCTCCTCATAAAATCTTTATCTTTACACATACCTCCAGTGTAATGTTTAACGTAAGGGAACATTGCAGATATCTTGGTTCTTATTCATATGTTTAATGGGAATGCTTTTTCTAACCTGTCACCATTAAGTCTGATGTATGTTAAAGGTTTTACTAGAAACTCTGATTCAGGGGAAAAAAAAATCCTTTTTCTTCCTGCTTTGAAAATGGCCTCTTTTGTTGTTATTTTTCTTGATGAGTCAGTATTAAATTTTTAAAATTAATTTTGCCTTTATAAACATACTATTTTGTTTAGATTGGACCATCCTGGCTAACACGGTGAAACCCTGTCTCTACTAAAAATACAAAAAATTAGCCAAGTGTGGTGGCGGCGCCTGTAGTCCCAGCTACTCGGGAGGCTGAGACAGGAGAATTATTTGAACTTGGGAGGCAAAGCCTGCAGTGAGCCGAGATCAAGCCACTGCACTCCAGCCTGGGTGACAGAGCAAGGCGCAGTCTCAAAAAAAAAAAAAAAAGTAAATGTGTTGTATTACGTTTTGTGATGTATTATCTTTATATTTCTGAGATGAACACTTCTTGCTATAATTTTTTTATTATATGACAATTTTAATTTGCTGATAGCTTATTGAAAAATTTTGTATATATACTATGTGAGACTATCATCTTATTTCTTATCTTAAAATTGACTAGTTTCAGTATAGTTTATAATCTTTTTAAGGATATGAGTAGTTTTTCATTCTCTTCTATCCTTTGATAAATATACTTTAATGATTGTTTTGTATTCCCGACAAAACTTTCATCATTTTTATCTGTTAATATTCCTTAACTTGAAATCTATATGATTTTACTCTAAACACTCCAGCCTTCTTATGTGTACTGTTTGCATGGTAGGTATACTTTCTGTTAATCAAAACCTTTCTAGTTCTTTATTTTTAATGTGTTTCTCTTGTAGATAACATATAGTTGGATCTTGCCTTTTTATTTCTTGCAAAAATTTCTGCCTTGTAATTGGAGTGATTGATGATCTAATGTAATTCTTGATATAGTTGGATTTATGTCTATCATTTTCCTGTTAAGAGTTGCATTTGTCTCTTTGTTTTCATACTTCTCTTTCTCCTGTTTGGCATTCTTTTGGAATATATACATTTTTTAGGAATTTTATTTTCTTTTACTTAATTTTTAAAAAATTTTTATAGCTATTTTCTTTCTTAGTGGTTGTTCCTATAATTACAATGAATCCTTACCTCCTCATAGTTTACACAGTTAATATTAAACCACTTTGTATACGGTATACAAATCCTGGAAGTGCATGATCACTTTACCACACCCTTGGTTTTGATTTCTAGTTGTCATATGTACTGTATTTGCATGTGCTATAATCCCTGTAATACTAATTTTAAAATATTACAGGGATTGTAACACATGTAAATGCAATACATCCTATTTCTTCCAGTCGATTCATGTTTCTTTATAGTTTTATCTTGGCCTGAAGAACTCCCTCTAGCATTTCTTATAGTAGAGATTAGCTTATTTCATTTCTCTGAAAATGTCTTCATTTTATCTACATTCTTAAAGGATATTTTCATTGAATATAGAATTCTTGGTTGACATTTTTTTTTTCTTCTAGTATTTTTAAAAAGTAGCTGTTTTTTTTTTGTTTGTTTTTTTTTTTTTTTTTTCTGGCTCTTACTATTTCTGATAAGAAGCCTGAGGTTATTCAAATCATTATTCACTGATACGGAATTTATCATTTTCCTCTGCCTTTTTTCTATATGTTCTCTTTATCTTTGGTCTTTAGTAGTCTGTCTATGATGTATTAAGGCCTCTGCATATATGTGCATGAGTATGTACGTATGTGTGACTTTATCCTGTTAGGGTTCACTGAGTTTCTTGAATCTGTAAATTATGTCTTCCATCAAAATTGTGTAATGTCAGACATTATTTCTTCTAAATTTTTTTCTGCTTTATTGTCTCTCTTTTCTCCTTCCGAGACATGCACATACACACACACACATACACATTTTGATATTGTCCCACAGTTCTCTGAGGTTCTATTATTTATTTTTCTGAATCATCTTCCTTCTTATTCAGGTTGGATATTTTATATTGAGGAGTCATCAAGTTCACTAATTCTTCTGTCTTCTCTATTTTGCTGATAAGCTTATCCAGCAAGATTTTATTTCAGATATATTTTAGTTTTCTAATTTTCATTTGTAATAGTTTTAACTTCTCTGCTGAAATTTTTCTACCTTGTATTTGTTTTAACAATTTATTCCTTGCTATCCTTGTGCGCAGTTATAATGGCTACCTCAAAATCTTTATCTGGATGGTCTCAGGGTTAGTCTCTGACAGTCTTTCTTCTTGAGAATGTTTATTATTTTCTATTCTGTTGTATATCAAGTAATAGAAGATTGTATCTTGAACACTGCAAAACATTGTAGAAACTCTAAATTCTAAATTATGTTACTCTGAAAGATTTTCATTCTTCTTATTTAAAAAAATGTTAAGCAATAGCTGAACTCAAACTTCTGATTCTATCTCCCCTGTGTGGGTAAAACCTTAGTTGGCCTTTTGAAGTCTAGAGATTCGGACTGCTTTTTATGCAAAATTGTTTCCCTGAGATTGTCCTTTCTTCTTTGTAATATGCTCCTTCACTTACCAACAGCTGCAGTTGCCCCAGTCTTTGTCCCTGGCCTTTCAAGTCAGTAAGTCCATGGGTTTCCATATGAATTTTAGCTGCTTTGTGTGGCAACATCTGCAGACTTCCTCATTCTAAAAGCAGTTAAAACAACTGTGACAACAACGAGAGAGTCAAACCCTCCTGTGATCTTATTCATAACTTCCCTTCAGCATCTACCAGACTATTTTCACTCTCCAGTGCCTGCAGGTAGTTGCTTTTTCAACATTTTGTTTAGAGTTGCTATCTGTTGGTTCAGCAAGAATTTACTTAGCCACGAATGGAAGAGGAACACTTTTCTATATTTTGAAATTAAAAAGGGATAATAAGAAGTTTAAATCTTAAAGTTTTCTAAAATGCATCTGCAAAATTACATCTGTGGTAACTTGGGGTGTGGCAATTTCTATAATTATATTTAAATTTTGTAATTTAAAGAATAGTTTAATATTATGTTTTCAGAAAGGTATTGTTATCTTCTTCAAATGCATTAACTTAAATTTTTGATATATTGTCAAAAATATATAAAAATATATATTCAAGTATATGTTCTACTGTAGTTATGTCCCCTTTTAATTTCTGATACAGCTATATATACTTTTTTTCTTCCTGTCTTAGTTTGCTCAGGCTACTATTACAAAATACCTTGGACTGGGTAAAATAGAAATACAAATTTCTTGCTAATGGTTCTGGAGGCTGGGAAGTCCAAGATCAAAGTATCAGCAGATTTGGTGTCTGGTGAGGGCTTGTCTTCTCCTTCATAGGTGGCACCTTCTTGCTGGGTCTTTACATGATGGAAGGGCAAACAGTTCCCCTCAAGTCTCTTTAATAAGTAAGGATACTTATTAAAAGTGTTATTCCATTCACAAACATAGAGCCCTCATGACCTAATTACCTCCCAAAGGCCATGGCTCTTGATATTATCACATTGGGGATTAAGTTTTAACACATAAATTTTGGGAGGACACATATATTCAAACCACAGCACCTCCCTTTAAAAGTTGGCTTAAAGACTCATATATTTTATTCATTTTTTGGGGGGGGTAAAGGTAAATAACTTTTGTATTTACTGATCCTCTTTGTTATTTCCTGTTTTACTACATTCTCTTTTTTACATTTATGTTTTCCTTTTTTCTTTAGACTTGTGTTTATTTTGTCAAAAAAACAGATCTTTTAATGTAGGTTATTTATTTAAAATATATTTTAGGCTATAAACATTAAAGATAGTGTTTCAAAATACTTATTTTATTTTATATTTTGTATTTTAATTATTTTTAATGTGTTTGTCTTTAAAATGCTATTTATGAATGCCTTTACACCAGTCAATGACATTAAAAACATTTATTATATTTTCATTTTGTTTTATATTTTGTGTTTATGGTCTAACATACAACTTGAAGGAGCAATTTGGTACATATTTTATGGGTATATAACATATATATGGAGATATACATATATACATATAATCTATATAAGTATGTATTTTCTCCCTATGTATCATACACATACCTCATGGCTCAAATCTTTGTCTTTTTGGTCATCTTGGGTGAATAAAGTCAAGATAGAAGATAGAATGCAGAGTCACAAAGAAAATAGTTTAAATAATAATATAAGAGAAAGTATCAGTTGGAGTTTGTGTACATGGAGAGTGGGAGGAAGGAGGTGATATCAAGTCTCTCTGCTTTTCTAGGAACCTCAAGGGGCTAATTTATTATAACAGGAATTTTCATCAAGTGGGATGCTGAAAACACAATTATGAAATGTTAGCATTAAAAGGGAAGCTTAAAAATTGCCTACTTTTTTTTTTAAATAGATAAAGTTAACCAAAGTCATAGAAAAGACTTGAATCAAGGCCCTTGTTTATAAGTTATTTTCTTTACATTAGTAATTCCCAATTTCAACTTCTCAGACTATTAGAGATTTATATTTCACTATTTCAAAAAGTCAAATATCACATATCTTTAGCCTCAGAAGCACCTCACAACCTAAAAATGCCATTGTAGAAAGCCAGTATTGTACTGCTGGCTATCCAGTTGTAATAGAAAAATATCTTTTAAACCACTGATATTGATGAAAAAAAAAGCTGTAACAAAAGACGTCCTTTATGGGAAATTTGGGAGCTATTGCTTTCTATCATGCATATAATTCATTCATTCTGACATGAAAAACATACATTTTATCAAAATCCACAGTTAGTGCACAATATTATTCAGGTGGTTTTATAGGAGTCTAGGAATTAAAGAACATTTATTTCTACAAATAATCTATATTAGTTTCTTGTTCATCACAAGAGTCATTCGTGGAAGCTGGCTTTAAACTGCATTTAAGCCATTTTTAATAATAACTTAATGACATTTCACTATGACATACCACCCGAGGTTTGTTTTCCTTTTAGATATGAATAGCAATCATATCACTAGGCAACTAAAAATTAAGCATCAAAAAATAAATATTTTTTGAAAATAACTTTAAAAGTTATTTTCACCTGGAGACAAAAGATGCAGTCTAATCAAGACAGCAAAAGTTGTGAATGCTTTGGATAATTTTACTTGTAAATAGTAATGTTTCAAATAGTCTATAAATCTTTGTTTATCAAATCACAGATTTACTAACAGACCTATGAGTCAAGTCCTTTGAATTTTCATTCTTTTAATGTTCCGCCTTTCCTCTTTGTATAACCTGACAATAATTCAAAAAAGAAGAACCCATCTAATTTATATACCTTGTTCATTGGGTAATGGAAACTAATAAAATGTACATTAACAAAAAGAGAGAACTTCTTGACCAAGAAGTGCTTCATACCAGATTTCATTTGGGTCTCATCAGATGTTATTAACATGTTAAGTATTCCTCTAGCTTCAATGGGTGTTTTAATTTGAGATCACATGGGCAGAAGTTACCACATTTAAATGTGAGTGAATAATTATATAAACAGGTTTAAATGTAAATTTGCAGGTTATCCAAGCACATTAAAATTTTTAACTTAAAACTATTTTCAAATTGTAGAATTAAGATTGGCCTCAAAGATTATTTTGGCATTAAAATATATACAGTTAGAACTCCTAAAAACATCGAAGACATCTTCAAACCCTCAGGCTTAGATAAGGAAACAAAAGTCCAGAGGGTTAAATCTACTTTTCCAAGATGATTTATCTGCTTTCAAGCAAAATTTGCAGTAAAATTGTGCATTGCAATTTCTATCATTATTCTACCTATAATGAGAATACTGGGTCCAGATAAGGTTTTTTTGTTTGTTAGTTTTTTGCTTTCAACCCTTAAATCATTTAAATCATTTCCACAAATGATTTTAAGCCCCTTCGTTGCTTTCTGAAAAAGCAAAATACTTCTAGAGGTTGCTTGCCTGGGCACCCAGAGCCCACTGTTGGTTTTGTCCTTTTAAACACTCAGCTTCTAGATACAACTTTGTGATTTAGAATGAGAATCTGCTCCTGAAGATCAGCCTTGTTCTAAATTTAACCCAGGGATTTGATGCAATAAATCTATGAGAGACCTTGGGTATTCAAATGTTAGCATTACAAAACAGTATTTCCGCTATCGGCTGGGAGCTTTTAGATAATCAGAAACCAGAGTTCTTTCAATGTTTTGTTTGATTTTAATGATCATTATTATTATTTTTATTATTATTGTAGAAATAGAATCTCACTCTGTGGTCCAAACTAGAGTGCAGTGGCATGAACATAGCTCACTGCCTCAAGCTTTTGGACTCAAGTGATCCTCCTGCCTCAGCCTCCCAAGTAGCTGGGACTACAAACATTAGCCTCCATGCCTAGCTAATTCTTTTAATTTTTTTATTTTGTACAGACTGGGATCCTCTATGTTGCCCAGGCTTGTCTCAGACTCTTGGCCTTAAGTGATTCTCCTGAATCCATCTCCGAAAGCACTGGGATTATAGGCATGAGCCACTGTACTAATGTCTAATTTTTATTTTAATTGTGTCTTTGTTTTTGAACAGTTATCTCACAGGAGAGAAAGGTATCTAGCATAATCTTCTTCCAGAATCCAGGATTCAAACCGTGTGGCAAAATACAAATGATTGAGAAGGAGGCTGATTTCATTAAAGGAGGCAGCACAGCTGCCCAGAGTGATGCTGACTTCATTTAACATGGGGGACATACTGGATTAGTGGGAGGCTGATGATCATTTTAGTTTTTACATGAATCTTTTCTCAGTCACAGGCAAGTTGTTTAATTTGACAGTGGTTAAGCAATCTGTGATTCATAGCTCCATAGACAAGAGAGGATGTAATTTCCTGGTCTTTATTATTGAAATCAATAAGCAAATTATATAGGAGGCCATGCATGTCTGAAATAACAAAGCATAGTGGCCAGAAACTGTTTTCCCTATTATTCCTCTTTATGAGGACCCAGAGAAAGCTGGGATTTACAAAATAAATACATAAAAGCTATTCTGACCTGCTGGTTGTTTAGTTGAAGCACACTGCATACAACTTGTGCTGCATGAAATAAAAGTGCATAACAGGAAGCCATACTTTTTAAGGTTAACAACAGTGAATAATCAAAACAGTCCAGAAAGTGTGTGGGATGTGATGTAAGTATCACCATGCAGGAGGTCACATGTGGGGATGGGAGCCAGCAGAGGGACGGCAGATATTCAAATATGGCATAAACCCCAGGCTGAGTGATTATGCTTAAATCCCCTCTTCCAAATCAACTCACCATATGCTGACTATGCTCCACGTTTTTGCTTCATAAATTATGTAACAAAAAATGCTTTGCACATAAATCATATTTTGTTAGACTCAGCTCCAAATGGGTCCATGTAACTTATTTTAAGTCCAATCTCATCTTTTTCTTTTTTTTTCCCTCAGCATGAATTCCTTCTTATTATCACAATTTAATGCCTTAGTTTCCTTTTGGCATTACCAGTTACCTAACATGCTTTCATGAAAAATTCTTAGGAAAATGAGAATTATTTTGTATTTAGGGTGAATTGAACACATCAACGCTCAACTTAAATGAGAAAATATATTGAAAGCAGATTATATTTCTTTCAAATAACTTACTCATGTTTCATGGGCATGCATTTTAAAGAGATTATTCATACCACTTATTTTAAACACAATGTTTTATCTGACATCATTTATTTATACAACAAAATGTGACTCAGTCCACATACACGTGTATGAAGATCAGTGGTAAAATCCTAGGATGATTTTAATGTGATAACTGTGGAAGCAAGTGGCTCTGTGAGACGGATTTTTTAAAGAGGAAAACAAGTCACCCAGGCCAAAAAGTTGAAAAGTTTGGCCCTAAAATTTCCATTATTTTTCCTCAAAGGATAAGTACAACATGGTTGTATAGTAAACACAGCACTATGCGTCATATCTGCGTTTAAGTTTGGAAGAGATGTTCAGCCTGACTTAGCCTCGTCATGTTCTCTTATTGCTGGAAAAACAAAGATCTAGAGAGGTAACACGATTGACTCTAAGTCACAAAGCAGCTCCAGAACTCAGGTTTCCCAATTCCCTCATTTTAATGGGAAGGACAGAGCCTGCAGGTTGAGGCAGAACTGGGTCTGAATGTCAGCTGTGTGACCCTAGACCCAAGGGGCATAACTTCTCTGGGGCTGGCTTTCCTCATGGGTGATCAACACGCTCTGGAGATGGAAGTTTCTGTCTTTCAAGTTGGATGGCTGGGTTGAAAATGTACGTAAAATGCTGATCTCAGCCCCAAAGTGTGTCACGTGTGCCAGACTGGTAGCTATGAGGGTGCCCGAGATTGAAATAAACTCGAGTAGAGGAAGAACAATTCCACGTGGCAGTTTGGCTTTTCCTTAGCCACTTGTTTTAAAACCACAAATTGAAGTCGGCCATTGTTCAGCTTTATTTTACAGATAAGCATACTGAATAATTAAAAGTACAATTCACTTGCTAATCTTTGTTTCCTAAAACTGATTTAGCCTGAATAACTTTGGTCAGAGAATACAAAGTGAGACAAGAAACCGAGTTAGGAACAGTAGGAACCGGGATCCAAATTTTTGGACTGAGTGCCCCCAGACTATTTTAAATTTAGTAGAAGAATGAGGCAGTGCTTTAGCTCTCACAATTGCGCTCTATTGCATCATGGTTCTCTCTGGTATAATTATGATGTATGTAAAGTACCTTGGCCCTCAACTACATAATTAAGATAATTTTAAAATTTAACAGGAAAATACTTTGTCCATCATTTGAGGGACAATGTAATACTATATAATTAAAATGAAATGTAAGTTCTATCAGAGCTAGAGATACAGGCATAAGGATCTGATCTGAGGGAAAAAAATGAACTCTTGGTTATAGAGATGTGTTAAACTACAAAATTCTACCTAAGAGATAGAAAAGAAAATGGCTATCTTTTGCTCTAAAAATAGAAGTAGCTACAGAAATATAATTTAAAAATCCCATCATTGTCCAAAGTATTACCTAACGTCTCTAGGACATTTAGAAAAAATTTACTGATCAATTTCTACACAAATTCTCTCAAAACTAACATGTGAGCCTACTGGCCACCAGAATGTCTTCTTGCTTTAAGTATGGGAAATACTGCTTTCCACGAGGATTTTTTTTCCTTATACTCCTGTTAAATTTTCCATTTTCACCTAAAACAATGACATTTTTTCCCTCAGATTTCCATTGTATATCATATTAATGCTAACAAAATCCCTCATAAATTGATAGCAATGAAGATATTGAAAATGACAGCCAAAGTTGATTCCTATATTATTATGTAACATTCCAGAATCATCAAGGCTTTTTCTTGTCAACCTTTATGTACTATTTGTTTATTCTGTATCTATTTATTCATATGATCATTCATTATTTTTATATTTATTAAATCTTGTTTTTTACTAATGGGTCTAATTTGGCAGGTCTCAAAATTATCCAGATTTCCTAAAAGTAATATATTATGGTTGTCCAGGTATAATGCTTTAAAAAGTTAAAAGTATGATTCATTCCAATATAAAATTAATACACACTGAAGACTTGTTAGCTCAAGAATGAGCAAGCTAGGTAGAATATAAAGTATTTCCAAGAGTCTGTGAAGTACACAGTCTTTATAGATATTTTAAAAATAGACCTTGGTCATAAGGTTGCTAGGTTAGTACAAAACTGGTTAATACCCTACAGGGTAATGAAACCATAACCTTTGGAAATATCTCTTCTACTGAAATGAAACCTGTCAGGTTAACATGTTACTTCACAGAACTTGAGCTCTCAGTCAAATCAAATTAGCAAAATGTAAAAGATGCATTATTATAGGAAATTAAATAATCCTTGTTTGAAATTGATAAACAGTGTTCCAATATGACATTGAAAGGACGTGATACTCATCTTTTTTGCCTTTTTTCCTAGTTTTAAATAATCTTCCTTAACATGGTTCATATAAATCCTTTCATAATTCTTTAATTTCTTTTTCATCCCATTGTGTATTAGTTTTCTATTGCTATCTTAATGAATTAATCATAAACTTAGGGGCTTAAAGTAACACAAATTTGTTATTAAATTTGGTCTAAATTTTTGGACTAAGAATGCCCCCAAACTATTTCAAATTGTAGGTCCATAGATGAAAAGTCTGGATTGCGTTTCACTAAAATAAACATGGCAGTAAGCTGCGTTCCTTTCTGGAGGCTCTAGGAGACAATCTCATACAGTTTATTGGCAGAAATGAATTTACTGTGGGTGCAAGAGGAAGGTCCTCAAATTCTTATTGACTGTCAGCTGACAGACATTCCCAGCTTCTAGAGGCTGTCACGTTGCTTGGCTCATGGTCCCCCCTTCCATCTTCAAAGCTAGAAATGAAGGATGAAGTCCTTCTCATAGTGAGTCTTTTTAACCCACCCTTCTGCCTTCCCCTTCCTCTCTTGAGGACTCAAGTCACTAGACTGGCCCCCTCTACCCCCAGATAATCCAGGATAATCCCCCCCATCTCTATGTCTATACCCTTAATCACACTGCAAACTGTCTTTTGCCAGGTAACATAGTCACAGGTTTGGTAGGTTAGGAGGTTTGGTGGTTAAGGGTCGACACTGTGTGTGTGTGGCGGGGCAGGCTTTTGTTGAAAGTCCCATACTTTCCCCACTGAGTTGTTTTAGAACATTTGTGAAAAGTAAATTTTCCATAAAGGCATGAATTTGTTTCTGGACTCTCAATTATTTTCCATTGATGTACACGAGTAAGCTTGTGCCAGCACCATGTTGTCTTGATTACTGTGGTTTTAACATAATTTTTGAAATCAAGTAGGTTTTTTTTTTTTTTTTGAGACGGAGTCTTGCTCTGTGGCCCAGGCTGGAGTGAGCGGTGCCATTTTGGCTCCCTGCAAGCTCCGCCCCCGGGTTCCCGCCATTCTCCTGCCTCAGCCTCCCGCGTAGCTGGGACCACAGGCGCCGCCATGACGCCCGACTGATTTTTTTGTATTTTTAGTAGAGACAGGGTCTCACTGTGTTAGCCAGGATGGTTTCGATCTCCTAACCTCCTGATCCACCCGCCTCAGTCTCCCAAAGTGCTGAGATTACAGGCGTGAGCCACCATGTCTGGCCAGTTCTTCGTTTTTAACAGTATTTTGGGCATTCCAGGTTGTCAGAATATGCAGATAAGTTTTAGTATCAACTTATAAATTTTTGCAAAAGAAGCCTCCTAGCCTTTTGATACCAATTGTGTTGAATTTCTAAACTAATTTGGAGAATTTCCATCTTGAGTTTTCTAATCCATCAATATGAAATGTCCACTTATGTACATACTTAATTTCTCTCAGCAACATTTTGTAGTTTTCAGTAGATGTCATCTTCTTTTGTTAAAGTTATTTCCGAAAAGATTACATTTTCATAGATGTGAATGAAATTTTCTTCATTTAATTTTTGTGTTTTTGTATTTCTAGTATATAAAAGTGCAATTGATTTTTATATATTGATCTCGTATCCCAAGGCCTTGCTAAACTCATTGATTAGTTCTAGTTTTTTTCATGGATTTTTGGGGATTCTCTCCATATAGAATCATTTTCTTTTTAAATAAAGACAGTTTTACTCCTTTATTTCCACTTCGGATACATTTAATTAATTGATTGGTTGGTTGGTTGTTTTCTTGGAATGGCTAGAAAATTCAGTATAATTGTGAATACAAATAACAAAAGTAGACATCTTTGTTACTGATCTTAAGGGGGAATTTTCAGTCTTCTGCCATTAGATATGATGTTACCTGTAGTGTTTTCTTAAATTCTCTGTCAGTTTAAAAAAGTTTTCTATTTCTAGTTTTTTAAGATTTTTTAAAAAAATCATAAATAGGTCTTAAATGCCATCCAATTCTTTTCCTACCTCTGTTGAGATAATCATGGAATATTTTAGTTCTTTATAAATTGAATGTGGTTGGTATATTACATTAAATTGGTTTTTGGATGTCAAATAAACCCAGCATTCTTGGATAAACCCCATCGGGTCATAGTATATAACCATTTTTATATTTTGCTGGATTCACTTTTTTAACACTTTGTTAAGGAATTTTGCAGCCATGTTAATGAGAGATACTGGTCTGTGATGTTTTTCCTCTTGTGATATCTTTGGCTTTGCTATCGGGGTAATACTAGCCTTGTCAGATGATTTGGGATTGTTCCTTAATCCACTATCTTCTGAACCATCCACAGTAAGCGATGAACTGCCATGATTTCTTCTGTGACTGTTTGATAGAACTTACCATAGAGGTCAGTTGGGCCTAGACTTTTCTTTGTGGGAAGATTTCAAAACGCTTAATTCAGTTTCTGTGCTTGCCATGGATGTATTCAGATGTTCTATTTCTTCTTGACTGAGTTTCAGTAACGTGGGATTCTTAGGAATGTGCCCGTTTCGTCTACGTTGCCTAACGTTTCATGACAGAACTGTTCAGAACATCTGCTGTCTCTCCTTCAGTGTGACAAGGCTTTCTTCCTCTGCCGCCATCTGTGTGTGGGTGAGGGGCGCAGCCACTGTCCGGGCGTTTCCACGTGCGCGCTGGATTCCGGTTCTTTAAGGCTCGCATCTCTCGGGCACGCCTGCGCCCTTGGGGCGGGGTCTCGGCCTGCACCCTCCCTCCAGGCTCTGTGTCCGCAGGCAGCCAGCCGGTTACCAGGATCAACCTCAGACGAGCAGAGCAGCGGAAGGCACATGACCGCCACGGTTCGAGGCCAGCCACGGTTCGAAGCCAGCCGTTGGCCAGTTTTCGTATGACCTGTGAGCTAAAAACTGCTTTCCATATAAAAACAAATGTTTAAAAAAGACAAGGAAGAAAATGCAAGAGGAGGAGGCAGAGAAGAAATAGAGACTGTTTGCAGCCCACAAAACACAACATGTTCACTCCCGCCCATCCCGATAGAGCTTTCCCACGGGACGGCTGTGGGTCTCCCAGTCCCTCCCGCTGCCCCGCGGATCCCAGCGCCGCCCCCTCCCCAAAGCCACAGAGGCCCTTCCAGCGCAGTAGAAAACCCTCTACAGTTCCCCCCACCCTGGACAAGGGGGTCAGCCCAGGCCAGAGTGACATACTTCCCACGTTTTTCCCAGAAGTTAACAGTTTTTAAGCATCCGTGCCGCTCAAATTTGTGTTAAGCCTTTGCTCAATTTCTACAGTATGGAAATTGATGATTTTGTTCCTTTTTTTTTTCAGCTTTGTACTTGCTTATTTGGAAGATAATTTCCTGATCTCATTTAGCAATAGCTAAAAGTGCTACCTCTTTTTTTCACAAATCTTTTTTTAAGTAAACTAAATACAATACTGAAATCCGAATCCATCATGACAATACCTCCTTCGCGATTTATTGACCAGAACAACTTGGCAAATAGAAATTTGCAAATTTAAGAGCTAACAAGGCAAGAATGTTGCAACTATATTTATTTTCAGGATTTAAAAAGGTCATGGGATTGCGAAGCTGCCAAGTGGCTGACTGGGGCCGCAGTACATTACAGAAGTATAGACAGATCGTTCCGTGGATAGATTGAAGCTGGAGGCTAAGTAACTGGTGGCAACTTTTCCAAAGGATCACGTTTTTTTCTAAATGTGAAATCTGCAGCCAAAGCATCTTTTCCGGTGGGGAATAAATTAGTCAACCACAGATACTGAATCCGTCTTTAGTACCACAATTACAAAGATGAAGAAACCCGGATACGGTTCATTTATCTATCCTGTTACGAGAACTAAATTTCCTCAAAGTTAACATCACTGCCGCTCTCTCTGACACCTCACATAGGAGTCAGGAAACCCGCAAACAGATCTCTGAGCCCCCAAAGCAGGCAAAGTGAAGGCTTGATCCCTGGAGCTGATCTCACGTCCCTCCATTTCCCCATAACTCATTTTGTAAATTACTTTTAAGTCACGTTGGCTTGTTTGTGATTCTGCTACAGTAACCTGCCTGTGTATTGCTTTTGAAAAAAACTAAAATTATGTGCTTAAAATGGGCCTCTTCTATTTTCACACAGAAGTCTCTTCCCCTGCCTCTCTTCATCCCTTATTTCTTCTCACAAAGAGCCTCTCACCTTAGAACCTGCAATATTAACATTCTCCTGTAAGGAAATATATTAATATCCTCCTGTAAGGAAATACACGGAACCCACCCACAAGGTGAAACTATCACAATTCTGTTCATGTCATTGGCCCGAGTGTAGGTGAGAGAATGTGACCACAGAGGGCCTGGACACAGGGACCTGAGGCAGAGCAGGGCTTCGGAGCCGCGTGGAGGGTGGAGAATAATGTCACCAAGTTTCCGATGCAGAATTACCAGCAGTCACCTGCACTCATCTTTACACAGCAATGTGGAGCAGAAATGCAGAAGAAAAGATCTCCTCAGCTACAAATTTGACCTCACTAATTTCCCTTAGCAATATATGGCCAGCTACACATTGTTGTTAAATTAAAACACTTTAAAAAGTCAAATGGCCGGACATGGTGCCAAGGCGCCTCACTTTGGGAGGCCGCGGCAGGCGGAGGTCAGGAGATCGAGGCCATCCTGGCTAACAAGGTGAAACCCCGTCTCTACGAAAAATTAAAAAAATTAGCCGTGTATGGTGGCGGCGCCTGTGGTCCCAGCTACTCGGGAGGCTGAGGCAGGAGAATGGCCTGAACCCGGCAGGCGGAGCTTGCAGTGAGCTGAGATCGCGCCGCTCACTCCAGCCTGAGGGACAGAGCGAGACTCCGTCTCAAAAACAAACCAACAAACAAAAAGTCAAATTGACTTTTCTTAGATTATTTTCTTCCAATCTGCCTGTTCTGATTCTCTTTTATTAAGCAGACTCTTAGCTATTTGATATGCTCTGCACGGAAGGCACAACCTGAATCTTTCTGTATGTTTCTCTTCAATTTCTGATTTTGCAATATTCTCTACTCAGGGACTTCTTGAAGAGAGCTTACCGGGAAAATGACTCCCCCAGGACCCAGTCAATTTTCGTATCAATTAGGAACTTTGGCAGGAGTTTTAACTGTTCCTCGTTGTGAATATGAGCACTTTGTTAGAACAACTTCTTCCAGCTTCCTCCAATGCTTTAGAAACTCTTTCTTCGTGTTATATTCAACAGGAAAATGAGCAACAGTTCAGCTGTTACACATATGGTGATCTTTATCATTCTTATTCATAAGTAAAACAAAAATTGTTAAGGTGAATAGACATATAATAACCAAAGAAAGCTTATATATAAAACAAAACGATCATATTTAAAAGAAATGGGATGTAAAAGAAATATTTTATTTGCAAAAGTGACCCCTTAGTATAGTGATTAGTAAATAATCACTCCTTCCAGCTTACAAAAATAATCCCAACTTCCAGCTGAAATATAAATCGCATTTATTTTGCTAATCTACATAAAAATCAGTTAAATTTTTTTCGATGAAATAAGACTAGAAACAAAATTGTGGGATGTATTTTTATGGAATTTTGCAAACTTAGATGCAAAGAAATCACAAATCTAAATATTACAGAGATTTGATCTATTATGAGTTTGTAACAAAAACAAGAAATATAATGTTCTTTTTTTATATTTTAGCAATTTTAAAATGTAATGTGATCTTCACTGTATCCATGATTTAGTAAGTTTGCCTAACTTATTTAAAAAGAACTGAAAATTGAGAAAGAGGTTTTTAAAAATCAAACGTTTGAATGAATATTTGAATATAGTATGAAGATTCATAAAAATAAGATTTTCAGACAAGGTTACGTTTATCTTTTTCTTTCTTTTTTTTTCTTTAGAGATACTGTCTTTTAAAAAATTATTATTATACTTTAAGTTCTGGGATGTATATGTAGAATGTGCAGCTTTGTTACATAGGTTTACACGTGCCATGGTGGTTTGCTGCACCATCAACCTGTCATTTACATTAGGTATTTCTCCTAATGCTCTCCCTCCCTTGCCCCCTACACCCCGACAGACCCCCGTGTGTGATGCTCCCCTCCCTGTGTCCATGTGTTCTCACTGTTCAACTCCCACTTATGAGTGAGAACATGCGATGTTTGGTTTTCTGTTCCTGTGTTAGTTTGCTGGGAATGATGGTTTCCGGCTTCATCCATGTCCTGTAAAGGACATGAACTCATCCTTTTTTATGGCTGCATAGTATTCCATGGTGTATATGTGCCACATTTTCTTTATTCAGTCTATCACTGATGGGCATTTGGGTTGGTTCCAAGTCTTTGCTATTGTGAATAGTGCTGCAATAAACATATGTATGTATGTATCTTTATAGTAGAATGATTTATAATCCTTTGGGTATATACCCAGTAATGGGATTGCTGGGTCAAATCGTATTTCTGGTTTTAGATCCTTGAGGAATCGCCATACTGTCTTCCACAATGGTTGAACTAATTTACACTCCCATCAACAGTGTAAAATTGTTCCTATTTCTCCACATCCTCTCCAGCATCTGTTGTTTACTGACTTTTTAATAATTGCTATTCTAACTGATATGAGATGGTATCTCATTGTGCTTTTGATTTGCACTAGAGATAGAGTCTTGCTCTGTCACTCAGACTGGAGGGCAATGGCATGATCATAATTCACTGCACCTGTGAACTCTTGGACTCAAGTTATCCTCTTGCCTCAACCTCTTGTGTACCTGGGACCACAGGTGTGTGCCACCATGCTCAGCTAATTTTTTACATTTTTTTTTTGTAGAGATGGGATCTCACTGTATTGTCCAGGCTGGCCTTGAACTCCTGGCCTCAAGCACTCCTCTCACCTGGGCTTCCCAAAGTTCTGGGATTATGGTCGTGAGTCACAATTCCCAGCCTGAGCTTACCTTTCTCAAGAACAATTCAGAAACCTTAAATGTAGGTAATACAGTGTTTTTGAATAGCTCTGTAGAAAGAGAGCTTTGTTTAAGATAAAATAAACACACACACACACATCTTTAAAAATAGGCTTTATTCCCATAGTCTTTGCAAGAGTAAATATCTTTCTTTTTCTTTTCTTTTTTGTTTTTTTCTTTGCAGGGTCTCAGTCTGCCACCCAGGCTGGAGTGCAGTAGTGCACTCAGGGCTCACTGTAGCCTCAAACTTCTGGGATCAAGTGATCCTCCTGCCTCAGCCTCTCAAGTAGCTGGGAATAGAGGTGCATGCCACCACATCCAGCTAATTTTTTATTTTTTGTAGAGATGAGGATCTTTCTATGTTATCCAGGCTGGTCTTGAACTCCTGGCCTCAGGGGACCCTCCTACCCTGGCCTCCCAAAGTGCTGGGATTCTAGGTGCGAACCAGTGTGCCCAGCCTCTTTCCCGTCTTCTTTACCAGATGAAACCTACTGCTTAGTCTTTCTAATTCTTAACACTTCTTCCTCATTAACCTTGTAATCTTTTGGTATAAGCCTTTCCAGCCAAGAGGAAAGGCGAGCAGATGGTTTTATGGAAGAACTCAGTGCTGCACCCAATGGGAGCGTTCAGACCAAAAGCAAGAGCCACTCTCCCGTTCTTCCGCCTGTTGCGCCTTCCTCGTTCAACATCAGGCAGGTCTTGCTGCCAGCCCCAGTGAAAATCCAGCTGACTCTCTGTTTTATCATCATTGGCCATCTTGAGTCATCAGTTGGTTTACTGTAACAGATATGCCAGCTGCCCACAAGACACTTCCTTCATGTGAACCCAAGTTGAATCATAAATATTTCATTTACTTTAAAGGATTCCAAGGTGTATGTATAATATCAGATTGTATTTTTTTCCCCCCTGCAAGCTATTAGAGCAAAAGTATTGTAATACTGAGTTAGAGTTCCAAGAAAGCATGGTTCAGGTTGATGCAATGCAGAAACCCAGCTTTTGTTGCAATTTTTCTGGCGTGACCAAACTACTCACTGGATGTCCTTGGGCAAACTATGTAAAACATCTCCTTAAGATTCTTCAGCTGAAAAATGGGAACACTGTAAAATATAAACTGAAAACATGAGGGTATTGGAGGCCCCACAGACACACACACACACACACACACACACACACACACACAGAGTTCAGCATGTGTCATTATAACAGGAACATTTAAGAACTTAATTTCTTTAAGACTTAATTCATAACACTGGAACATATAACCTATGCTAGTGATTTCTGTCTTTTCGTTTTAAAACTATTCACTTTATGAAATTTCCATAGAACTCTTAATGTGAATACATTTCCTCTCTTGCTGTGGGACAGTCACTATAGAATTATTTCAAATATTTTATGTTTAAGTTAAGTTAAACTTTGTTAAAATGGAAAAGAATGGGAGTGAGCCCCTTTAGTAAGACAAGCTCCTTTAGTGCAGATACGACGTCTGGCATAAAGCCAAACCTTCAGGTGCAAGCCTCCTAGGGTGTTCTTAATTGAGCAGCCCTTGCTTGAGAGGTGTGCACTACCACAGGCTCAGAGAAGTACAGAAGCCACAGATAAATAAAGATCTTAGAGCTAAATTTATAAAAAGAACCTTAGGGAACTGTATCATCAGCTCCCATTGTTTCAGAATGTTGGACACGGTCATAAAGCTCACTAATGGAAACACAAATATTCCTGAACCATTGCCTATCTTTTATCAATCTGACCATTTCAGGGCAAGATTTTTCACTAAACTGGAGTGGCAGTATCCACCTTGAAAGGCAAGAGGCCAAATTGCCTTTCCCTTTATTGTTCAGACCCCAGGGAAGTGGGGAAGGAGTGGGGGATGCACCCCAGAGGCAGGTGAGTGGGGACCTGGGAGGGCACTATTGAGGAACTACTGAGGACAGGGTGACTGATTGCTGAACCTCTGTGATGAGACAGAAAATCTAAATTTACGTTGTCTTTAGCCAACCTCTCCTCTATAAGAACCATAAATTCAGTGGTTTTATGACAATTTGTGAGAGATTATTTCCAAGTTTCTGAAGACCAGTGAAATCTTGGGTGGCTACTACAGGACTCCACTAAGCCTGGAACCTGAGGCTGCAATGCAAAAACAGTTCATAAAATGCAGCAGCAACGTAAACTCAAAAATAATATGAGAAGAAAAGAAAACAGTACTCTAGGACGTTTTTCTTTTAACACTGTCGTTTGGTATTTCTAACCATACTTTACTGGTGTTGATTTGATTGACTTATTTCCTCTGTGTTAACAAAAGGGTGGTTGTCCAGATGGTGCCCGAGGCCTCCCTACTCAAGGGCGTACCCCTGTGGGAAAGCAGCTTGGTGCAGAATAGGCCACCGTGTGACCTGCACTGCCACCTACTGGTGATTATCTCAAACTGCAGCTCAGGCTAACAGACCTGTGGTCCGTATAATATGATTCGCCTGGGAATGACAAGATATTCGCAAACTATGCATGCGACAAAGGTCTAATATCCAGAATCTATAAGAAACTCAAATCAACAAGCAAAGGGCGCACGACCCCATTAAAAATGGGCAAAGGACATGAACAGGCATTTCTCGAAAGAAGCTATACACGTGGGCAACAAGCATATGAAAAAACGCTCAACATCATTATCATCAGAGAAATGCAAATCAAATCCTCGGTGAGATGCCGTATCATGCCAGTCGGAATGGCTATTATTAAAAGGTGAAAAAATAACCGATGCTGCTCAGGCTACGGAGAAAAGGGGACGCTTATACACTGTCGGTGGGAATGTAAATTAGCTCAGCCATTGTGGAAAGCAGTTTGAAGATTTCTCAAAAAACTTAAAACAGAATTACCATTTCTCCCAGCAATCCCATTACTGTGTGTATACCCAAAGGAAAATAGATTACTGTCCCAAAAAGACACATGCACGTGTATGTTCATTGCAGCACTATTCACAATAGCAAAGACATGAAATCAACCTAAGGAGCCCAGCAGTGGTGGACTGGTTAAAGACGAGGTGGTACATGCACTATGGAATACTATGCAGCCGTAAAAAGTAAAATTATGTCCTTCACAGCAACATGGATGCATCTGGAATCCATAATCCTAATTGAATTAATGCAGAAACAGAAAACCAAATACATCACATTCTCACTTACCAGTGGGAACTAAACATTAACCATACATGGACATAAACATGGGAAAAATGGAGACACTGCAGACTGCTAGAGGGTTAGGGAGAGAGCAGGCAAGGGCTGGGAAACCGCCTACTGGGTACTGTGCTCACCACCTGGGTGTAATATACTCATGCAACAAATCTGCACATGTATTCCCTGTGTCTAAAATAAAAGTTAATTTTTTTTTAATGTAAAAATAGCAGACCATACCCAGAGTGAGTAAGAATTTTGGAGATGTTCTAACCATTGGTTGAATCCCTTAATTTTACTTCTGACGCACTGAGAGCAGAGAAGAAAGATACACCATGCACAAGGTCCAAAGAGAAACAAAGCCTGCCATTAGGTAAAGCAGGAAGGACAGGTTTTAATCCGTAATGTACCATTGTAGTAGGAAAAAGGTCCAGCGTGAACTGAACTCAAGTTTTATTTGTGCAGAGGAGACTGGGCATTTTAAAGCAAGAGCGAGAGAAGAGAGCAGGGGTGATGGGGGATCAGTCCGCTCACAGAAGTGGAAAATTACAAAAAGCAGGAAATTGGGGATTGGTCCGTGTGAAATTCAGATTGTTCTGTTAACTGGAGCTTGTCAAGGTGAGACCCTTACCCTCCCACAGAGGCTAGGAGGAGATGGGAGCCCTCTCTCCAGGGGTTGGCTGGAGCAAAGAGTAGACTTTGGGCAGCCTTGAGTGTCCTCAGGCAGGCACCTAAGCAGAGCTGGGGGTGCAGCCTCAGACTGTAAGAAACTAACTTAGTGTTTTGAGGCCACTAAAAATATGGCTTTGTAGACCAAGGTCAAGGCCAGGGTAAGAATGGGCTCAGAGAAGCCTGGCTAAAGTTCAAAGACAGAATCTTTGTCAACATTCATTAAAGTAAATGTGTACCTTTTGAATGAGACAATCTGTCTTTTCACTTAACAAAAAGGTTTTGAATTCTAGACATTTATACTCTATGAGAACTTCAGAAATATTTTGATTCTACCCTTTGGTAATCCATAATTATAGAAAACAAATTACTCAGGCAGGCATGTCAGATATAGTCTCATCGACAGTAACCCTGAAAAGAAATATTAATTGATTCTAGAGGTTCAAAAATACATTTGAATTCCAGCGTAAAAAAAAAAAAAAAAAAACCTTGCAAAGGAGGATCCACATCTACACGACAGCAGTAGTCATCCGAGAGTCAAGCATTGAATTTGCAAGTCAGACAGAGATTACTTGCCTAGTAAATTTACAGAAAAAGGAAACCATAAGCAGCAGAATTGTTGAATGTAACTTCCTCTGAAGAAATACTCTAAACGGCAGGAACTCTTGTGAAGTGGGGACGACCAGCTCTGTCTGTTGACAGGGGCTTCCAGACAGGTATGCTAGGAGGTTCTTAGAGAAGTAGCAACACGAATTCACATACTAATATTGTTACTCAAAATCTGTACCTTTTTTTTCAGATGATTTACATCTAAGTGGTAAGAAAAAATAGCTTTAGGGTGGGAGGGATGCATGTTTTATGGTTTAATAATACAATTCTAGACATTTCACTTGTAGATTCTACTGCGGAGCTTGCCTCTGGTCACCAAAGAAGTCTTACACCTCAACCTGATTTGTCACTGTTATGTGCTATCAGTATACCGAATCTACTGAGTGTATTACCTCTGTCTTACTTTATACAGAAGGAAGGAAGGGAGGAAGAGAAGAGAGTGGGAAGGACAGAGGGATAAAGGAAGGAAGGGAGGAAGAAGAGAAGGAAGGGAAATAAGGGGAGGGGAGGGCAAAGAAGGGGAGGGGAGGTGAGGAGAGGAGAGGGAAGGGGAGGGGAGGGGAAGAGAGGACAGGAGAGGAGAGGAGGGGGAGGAGAGGGTAAGGGAGGGGAAGGGAGGAGAGGAGAGGAGAGGAAAGGGAAAGAAAAGCACATTCTTTTCATTCCTGAGTTTGCCAGTCTTTGCCCATCAAATTAACAGGTTACAGTACTATAAATAAAATTCCTTGATTCCATCCTTGCTTTAGACTAAAGTTGTATTATCATTGATGACAATAGGAACACTTTATTGCTAAGAAGCAAGAATAGTGCCTTTGCTTATGATTTTTGAATTAACTCATTAGATATCCATGTTTGCCCCATACTATGCATGTAGACACACTGATTCTACTATCAAAATCTTTTCTCTATTGCTCCAATAATAAGTTACAAAACTCTGAAAACTGTGTGATATATTTTAGGACTCTAAGCTGAAGCGTATAATGCTAAAAGCTGACATATCTAGCTGAATGATTTATACATTCACTTTTCAGACTGGCTTTATGCCCAAGCAAGAGAGGGCCTGGGAACACCCAATGCCATGTGCAAAGCACTCATTTTAAACTAGCACATCATTATGAAGCATATATATTTCTATTTCTTACTGTTCCAGCACTTTGTGTAGAGGGTTACTACAAAGATAGATCACATCAGAGAGTTTTAAGAAAGTATTTGGGGCCATTTAAAGTCAATGGCCCACCACAGAATTGTATGAGTTCCTGTGGGAGCCCACTTTTCAGCAGCGAAGTTTGTGGTTTTTGCTAATTCTGGAAATAAATGGATGGCTCCTTTGGCATTTTTAGACATTCCTATCACATGAGGCAAGAACCGTTCAAATAGGACTTAACTGACAAGAAGAATAAGGAACAGCTAATGCTCCTTTTCTCCATAATTGTCTAGGAGAAACATGCTCTTTTCTATCTTTGAATTCAACTCACTGAACTCATAAATCATCCGAGCTGTCCCTAAATTGAAGAGTAAGCATATTTCAAATAGTTGTTTTGCCAAAATTGTTCCATGCTGAGTGTGGCATCAAGAGCTTCAAAGTTCCCGTCTTCCTCCTCAAATATTTAGCAAAGTTTAGCTGTAAGCCCACCAGAATCCCTTGGCATGGTTTGCTGGCAGCCATACTGATGACAGCAAGATGGTAATTTTGTGGAAGGAACTGACTCTGTAACGGAAGAAAACACACATTGTTTAGTCCAAAAGGGAGCAGGTAGGAGCAGAGCACCCCAGGAAGGCTGTCTCCTTAATGACATGGAGTCGAGCTCCACAGCTGAGAGAGGCTGGTCTAGAGGCAGAAACAGGCAAGGGCGGGAGAGACGCACATGCATGGGCTAAAATCTCGCTAAGGTGTGCTCAACCTGGATGCACAGCATTCTCGGGAAAAAAAAGCAATACATATCTCTTCATCCCTTTTCCTTATTTGTGAGAAATCCTTACTCTGGAGAGCAAATAGTGATGTGCTAATACCGGAAAACCAGACCGCACAATTGGCAAATTACCATCACTTCCTTTGGTGCTCATGGTAATAACATTAATCATTAGAAATTCCTGCAGCGTGACATTATTTCCTCTTCTTTGAGCTCACAAGAAAATCTCAAGCAAACTATCATTTGCCAAACAGACCAGTGAAGAGATTTTTTTTTTTTTCTCTTCCTGGTTGTAAGTGATTTAAAATGAAGACCCATTGTCAAATCTATAAAGAAAAAGTGAGGCACAGTCCAGGTTTGACTGGACTGGATTAAACCTAGATTCATGCTCTAATATTAGCGAAAGCAAACCATCATTCACATTTAGGTGTTAGTTCTGTCAAACAACAGTATATTGCACACAAATAACTTAGAATGTCTTTCAGTAGCTGAGACATACAATCTTTCTTTTGTTTAACAATGGTTATAACCTTGCTTAGGCACTCATTGCATTATTTTCCATATTACATTTACTATTAAGCCCAATAATATTCTTCGTTTACTCCATATAATGTGCTCATAATAACAGGAGACAAACCTGAAGGCATTAAAACTAGTTCACAGTGTGAGACAGTTTAAAGAATGCTAGTTTGAGAGTTGAACAGCTAAAGCAGGAATGCTTAAAGTCAAAGTTCCATGTCATGGTCTATTTATTTAAATTAGCTCAATTTTAAGCATAGAGAATGTTGAGGTTTAAACTATCTTATTCTATCAAAAGAGAATTCCCTTATCTTTCTTACGCAGACTTCATAAATTTCATGATACTTTCACATAGGAAATACTTAGCCCAGTTTGATTATTGTTACCTTTCTTTAACAACCGACTGCTACCAGGTCCTATAAATTGCAGAGTGAAATGTTCTTGTTATTATCTGGCTATAATGTTGACTAAAGTACTTACTAATTTATATCATCTTCTGTGTTGATAGCACCTGTTGTCATTGTCGACAGAGAGGTATATATTGTTTATATTGATTTGGATTTTGTTTGTTTCTCATTTGTTAAGTAGCAAATGACTGACCATTATGTTGCTTGTACAGCCTCTTTATTTTTTTATGTTTTTAGTTTCAAAGGATTTCGCTTTAGTTCTCAGACTCTACTCGCTTCAATAAAGCATTTAATGACTATGTAAAATAGGGACTAAAATATTGTACATTCATGGAGATTTAACCACTGGCTATGTATGCCTATATTATCCTGATACAAATATTCAGCCGTATCTGAATAGTTAAAATGTCTTTTAGAATACCACATGGGTTAGATAGAAGTTAACTATCAATACTTTAGAATATATGTAACTTACATGCTGCCAAGAAGGAAGTAAAAATAAGTAAATCATCTTTGAGAGGTCAAGATTCGTTTTTCCTGTAGGGTGTTCATTCATTAAAATGATCGAATATTGAATGTTACTCTCAGAATGGAAACTGGGAGCTTTCACGGAGCTTATAGTCTCTGGAGGTGATAGACTTTAACTAATCAATAACACTTAGATCATACAAATACAGCTTGTCCTGTGAAGAAGAACTCGAGGGAGTGGTGAGAGTACAATGGACTAGATGGAAAGGAGCAAAAAGGCTCTGCGAAGAGGAGCAGGTGAGGTGGGAGCTGATGGTGAGATCGCCACGATGACGTGGATTATTAGGCGTCCATTGATCCACAGCAAGAGAAACAGTGTTCTGGGCCAAGGAACAAATCCTCACGAGCACCGCGAGGAAGAGAAACAAAGATATGCCTGGAGAGTAGGGAGGACTGATAGAAACATCGACTGACTTTAGTTTTTAGAACAGTTTTAGGTTCGTTAAAAAAACTAAGAAGATAGTATACATAGTTCCCGTACACCCAAGCCAGTTCCCACTATCATTAACAGCTTATATTAGCATGGTACATTTGCATAATTAATGAATGAATAGTATAAAAATCTTATGAACTGAAGCCCATAGCTTATTCAGACTTCCTTAGTTTTTTTTGTTAGGATTTTTTTTTTTTGAACTTAGTCTCACTCAGTTCCCCAGGCTGGAGTGCAGTGGCACTCTCTTGGCTCACTGCAACCTCCGCCTCCCAGGTTCAAGCGATTCTCCTGCCCCAGGCTCCCGAGTAGCTGGGATTACAGGCATGCACCACCACACCCTGCTAATTTTCATATTTTTAGTAGAGACAGGATTTCTCCATGTTGGCCAGGCTGGTCCCGAACTCCTGACCTCAGGTGATCCACCCGCCTTGGCCTCCCACAGTGCTGGGATTACAGGAGTGAGCCACCGCGGACTAAACTAAAAACTTCCTTAGTTTTTACCTAACATCAGTTTTAGGTTCCTGAATCCTATGGGACACCATATTACATTTAGTGGCCATGACTCCTCAAGCTCCTCTTGGCTGTCATAGTTTCTCAGACTTTCTATGTTTTTGACGACCCCAACAATTTTGAGAAGTCCTATTTTGTAGCTTGCCCTTTGTTGGAAATTTTCTGATTTTTTTTCTCATCATTAGACTGGGTTTGTGTCTTTTGTAGAGGAAAATCACAAAGCTAAGGTGCCATTTTCATGGCATCATATTGTGGGCAAGCACCATCAACGTGATTTGTGACTGTTGGTTCTGACTTTGACTTGAATCGCCTGGCTGAGTTAGTGTTTTCTCCACTGTAAAGTTGCTCCTTCCGCGCCTCGCCCTGCACTTTTCCAGAATCTACCCCTTGGAAGGGAATCTGTATGTGTAGCTCACACTTAGGGATTAGGAGTTATGCTCCACTCCCTTAAGGTCAGAGTAGCTTCCTTAAAGGCAAAACAGTGGCATAACTTATTAGAAATGATTCGGCAGGGGATTTGATTCAACTCTCCCATTTATTAATTTATTCAATCATTTCTTTATATCAGTAGCCTCCTGAGTAGCTGGGATTACAGGCATGCACTGCCATGCCCAGCTAATTTTTGAAGTTTTAGGAGAGACGGGGTTTCACCATGTTGGCCAGGATGGTCTCGATCTCCTGACTTTGTGATCCACCCACCTCCACCTTCCGAAGTGGTGGGATTATAGGCATGAGCCGCTGCACCCGGCCATGGATATTTCTTTTATAGTTTGGATTGTAATCCAACATGACTTATTTTGTGGCTCAAATTGTTCCAGCTTTGGCCGTTGGGAGCTCTTTCAGTTGGCTTTGTGCCCCTTTGACACACCCTCATGATGTGAGGTTTTCTGTGGGGAGGACGGTGCCTGCCCTGCTTTCTGTGACTACTTGATGCTCCAGGCTCATCCTGCGTACACCTGGCCTCGGTGTTAGTATCAGCCCTCTCCACAGGAAGACTTGGTTTGTTTTATTGGAGGATGCAGCAGTGCAAGATCTAGGTGTGTTCATTGATACGAGGGTGCCATTTCTTTTAGGTCTCTCAGCTGATAGAGCAAAGAATTAGCTGTGTGTATCCTAACCCATGTATATACATATATCTATAAATATTTCTGTAGGTGGGCATCTGTATCTATATTAAGCTAAACGTGAGTTTGTACTGATGTCTTCAATTCAAATATGCTAATGAAGGCATCATTCTAGCCTCCTTCTCCTATTTATCTGTAAATTCTAACCAAAAAATAACCTGGCTTTTCCAACCCACCTTCATTTATATACCTATTCTTGGTTTAGCTTTGAATGAGTGTGCCAAACCCTAAAGTGGCTGTATCTTTTTGTTCCCACCAAAAATGAATGAGAGCTCCTTTCACTCTGTATCCTCATACGCATTGGACATGTGAGTTGCTTCTGTTTCAGCCATTCAAATAGTTGTATAATGGTGTCACATCACTGAACAGCTACATAAATGATGGTGGGTGAGAGAAGCCCGGCTCTTACAGTTACACTGAGAATTTACAGAGAAGTAAGGGGAGGACTAAGAATTGTGAAGCTGTATTCCGATGGGAGACAACTTTGCCAACTCCAGTACAGTGCTTACGTGCAGTTCCTGTTCTTTAATTTTTATAAACTTTGTTCGAGTCCAAAGTTATTTAGGTCAGCCCTTTCTCCTGACCCTATTCACTGAGCTAATTTGATATAGTTATGATACAGTTACATTCCTTTGTCATATTCTGCATATCTTTCTGGGATTCCCAGCCTCCTATTTTTTTAAATTGTGCGTACATTAAGGCTCACTCTTGATGCTATAAAGTTTGACTAGTTTTAAGAGATGCGTAATGTCATGCATCCACCACTACAGCGTCGCACAGGATGGTTTCACCATCGCCCCAAGCCCCTGTGCTTGATCCCCTCTGACTTGCCTTCCTGGCAGTCAGGTTTTGTGTTTTCATAGATGGCAGGTTCTCCTTTTACAAGTCATGTAATTGGATCATATCATATGTAGCCTTTCACACTGGCTTTTTTCACTTACCAACATGCATTTCAGTTTCCTCCTTGTCTTTATGGCTTGGTTGCACTTTTTCTTTTTTAACCACTGAATAATATTCCATTATATGGATCTACTAGCTTATGTATTCACCTGTAGAAGGACTTCTTGGTTACTTTCAATTTTGGCAATTATATGTAAAGCTGCTTAAACATTCACACATGTTTTTGTGTAGACATAATTTTCAAATCAAATATGGATGAGATTACTGGATTGTATGGTAAGATTATGTTTAGTTTTGTAAGAGTTTGCCAAGTTGTCTTCTAAAGCGGCTATACCATTTTTCATCCCCGCCAAAAATGAGAGTTTCTGTTGATCTGTATCCTCATAAGAATTTGGTAATGTGAGTTTCTTTGATTTTAACCATTCTAATGAGTGTACAATAGTGTCAGCGTGCTGTTCTCAATCACATTTCCCTGAGGACACACGACACTGGGCGTCTTTCATACGCTTCTCTGCTATCTCTGTGTCTTTGACAGCCTGGTCCTTTTCCAGTTCTTTTGCCCACTTTTGAATCGTGTTGTTTTCTTACTGTTGAGTTTTCAGAGTTTCTTAGAGTTCTTTGTAGATTTTGAATATAAGTCCTCTATCAAATATCTGTTTTGCAAATATTTTCTCCTATTCTGTGGCTTGTCTTTTCATTCTCTTCATAGTGTCTTTTGTGGAGGAGTTTTAAATTTTAATAAAACTGACATCATTTTTATTCTTTCATTGATTATGTCTTTTGGTGTTATATCTAAAAATCCATTGCTAAGCTCAGAGTCACATTAATTTTTCTCCTCTTTTTTTATTCCAGAAGTGTTATAATATTTTGTTTTATATCTAGGTTGAAGATCTGTTTTGACTCAGTTTTGGTAAAAAGTGTAAGTTCAGTATATTTATTTTTTATATTTGCATATGCATATCCAATTATTCCAGCACCATTTGTTGAAAAGACTATTTTTTCTCTCTGTTGAATTGCCTTTCTCCTTTATCAAGGATTAATTGATTTTATTTGGGCAGAAAGAATGCTATATTTTTTATTTTTATTTTTTTTGAGACAGAGTCTCGTTCTGTTGCCCAGGTTGGAGTGCAGTGGCATGATCTCGGCTCACTGCAACCTCCACCTCCCGGGTTCACACCATTCTCCTGTCTCAGCCTCCCGAGTAGCTGGGACTACAGGCGGCTGCCACCACACCCGGCTAATTTTTTGCATTTTTAGTAGAGATGGGGTTTCACCGTGTTAGCCAGGATGGTCTCTATCTCCTGACCTCCTGATCCGCCTGCCTCGGCCTCCTAAAGTGCTGGGATTACAGGTATGAGCCACTGCACCCGGCAGAATGTTATATTTTTTTAACAATACTATTCAGTTATAATTTCACACCACAAAATTCTCTGAGATTTAGTGTACAAATCAGTAAGTGTATAAACTTATAGACTTATGCTACTATTAATGCAATTCAGTTTTAAAATATTTCTTTCACTCTCAAAAGATCTCTTGTGTCCATTTTTATTAATCCACACTCTTTCACCAGCCCTAGGCAACCACTAATTTAATCGACTTTTTGCCCCTATAAGATTTGCCTTTTCTTACTGGTATTAACACTCACATACAAGTCCTTGTGTGGCTATGTGTGTTATTTCTCTTGAGTAGATTCCTCTGACTAGAATTGCTGATTCATGTGGTAAGGGGCATATTATTATTATCTTTTCCTTTTTTTTGGATATTACCATTTTACTGATGGTGAAGTAGTTTCTCATGTGTGTTTTAATTTGAATTTCCCTGATTAATTAATGACACAGATAATATTTTCATATGTTTATTAACTTGATGTATCTTTTTAAGGGAATATCTATTCAAATATTATGCTCAGTTTCTAATTGAGTTGTCTTCTAATAGAGCTGTAGGAGTCTTTTATATAGTCTGGGTATAAGTCCTTTGTCAAATATATGATTTGTAAATATGTTTTCCCGTGTGTAGCTTGTCTTTTCATTTCCTAATGGTATATTCTGGATGATACAGTTTTAAATTTTGATGAAGAACAATTTGTCTTTTTTTGTTTACTCATGAATTGAGCTTTCAGTGTCATGTCTAAGAACTCTTCTCTAACACAAGTTCACAAAAAATTGCTTCTATTTTTTTTTCTGGATGTTTTGTAATATTAACTCTAACATTTAGGTCTATGATCTATCTAGAGTTAGTTTTTGTGTATTATATGAGTAAAGTGTCTAACTTTCTCTCTCTCTATTTTTTTTTTTTTTGAGACAGGGTCTTGCTCTGTCTCCCAGACTAGTGTGCAGTGGCAGAATCTTGTCTCCCTGCATCCTCTGCCGTCTGGGCTCAAGCACTTCTCCCACCTCAGCCTCGCAAGTAGCAGGCCACCACATCTGGCTAATGTTTTTTGGGTGGGGGGATGGAGTCTTGCTCTGTCATGCAGGTTGGAGTGCACTGGTGCGATCTCGGCTCACTGCAACCTCTGATCTCCCGGGTTCAAGCAATTCTCCTTCCTCAGTCTCCTAAGTAGCTGGGATGACAGGTACCTGCCACTATGCCCAACTACTTTTTGTATTTTTAGTACAGACGGGGTTTCATCTTGTTGGTCAGGCTGGTCTAGAACTCCTGACCTCGTGATCCGCCCACCTCGGCCTCTGAAAGTGCTGGGATTACAGGCGTGACCCACTGCGCCCAGCCAAGTTTTGTACTTTTAATAGAGATGAGGTCTCGCCATGTTGCCCAGGCTGGTCTTGACCTCCTGGGCTCAAGTAATCCTCTCAAAGTGCTGGAATTACAGGCATGAGCCACTGTGCCCAGCCTAAATTCCTCTATTTGCATGAATTTATCCAGTGGTTCCAACACATTTCTAGAAGACTGTCCTTTCCCTACTGAAGTACCTTGACAGCTTTGTCAAAAATTAGTTGATTTTATACGGAAGGGGCTATTTTGGATTTCTGACTCTATTGATCTATATTTCCATGCTTATGTCAGCACCACACTGTCTTCATTATTGTATCTTTATAGAAGTTTTGAATTCAGGAAGTATAAGTAGTCTAAATTCATTTTTATTTTTCAAAATTATTTTGCCAATTTGATTCCTTTGTGTTTTTATGTAATTGTTAGCACCAGCTTGTTAATTTCTGCAAAAATTTTAAATGAGAAAAGCCTGTTGAATTCTTGATAGTGATTGTGTTGAATCTGTAGATCAATTTGGTCTGAATTTGCCACCTTAACAACACTCAGTCTTTGAATCCATAAACATGGACTATCTCTCTATTCACTTAGATCTTCTCTGATTTTTCATAGAGATGTTTTATGGTTTTCAGTGTGCAAGCTCTGCACTACTTTTGTTAAAATATCCCTCATATTTTATTCTTTTTATGCTATTGTGAATAGAATTTTTTAGAACTAATAGTTTAAAGGGATGGAAATGATAGGCCAGGCGCGGTGGCTCACACCTGTAATCCCAGCACTTTGGGAGGCCAAGGAGGGTGGATCACGAGGTCAGGAGATCCAGACCATCCTGGCTAACACGGTGAAACCCTGTCTCTACTAAAAGTACAAAAAAATTAGCCAGTCTTAGTGGCAGGCACCTGTAGTCCCAGCTACTCAGGAGGCTGAGGCAGGAGAATGGCCTTAACCTGGGAGGAGGAGCTTGCAGTGAGTCGAGATCGCTCCACTGAGTTCCAGCCTGGGCGACAGAGAGAGACTGCGTCTCAAAAAAAAAAAAAAAAAAAAAAAAAAAAAGAGGTGGAAATGATAGAATAAGATAGTTGATTATCATGTCTCTCAATCCCTCATCAAACTCACCTTCGTTAGAGCTCCCTGTTTTAATGAATGGCATTGCCATTCATGGAGTTCTCAGACCAAAACCTTAGAATCAGCTTTGTTTTCTGTTTTTCTCTACTACTTCTTGTTTAACACGGCAGCAAACCTTGACAGCTCCACGTGTTAGATTATAAAAAGCAAGAGTGGAAAGAAGGGATGATGAGGAATTGGTTAGAAAGTGGTTACAAGAGTTCTCAAAACACACACACACACACACACACACACACACACAAACATGGTTTGCGCAAGGAGGTTGGCAGTAGAGACAGAGAGAAGAGAGTAGATTTGAAATATATTTCAGTGTTTAGGACTGTTGTGTTTTTATAATGGACTCAATATGAGTGAATGGGTTAATAAAGGCCATTTATTGTAAAGGCAGGAAAACTGAAAGAAGGGTGGGCTTGGGAGAAATTGAGGAGGTAGAAAAGGCATGTAACTAACATTACATACGTTAAATATTAAGTCTTACGTGTGATCCTCTAGACTCAGAGTCTGGAACCCAAAGCACTGGTGACTACTCAGTCTCTCAACAGCGTATTACAAAGTCCATCCGCTTTTCCTTCTTGTTTTTCCTGTAGGACACCACGTACCGTGGGGTCGCTTTTTCCCTCTATCCCATTAGCATCTTCTCCATCTGCTTCGATGGATCTTCCTCCCCTTTATACATCTAAATATTGGACTGCCCAAGTTATTTTTTTTCTTATGCTTTGTTTTTCTCTATCATTACTTGCTCTCTGGTTGATAACATCTAATTGCATAGGTTTTAATTCTGTATCCAGTGTGAAAATTCCCAAATTGGTATCTCTAGCCAGAATGTTCACTTGAACTACAGAACGTTGTCATCACGTCATTTGTACGGCTGCATCTCACATTTAACATGTCAGATCTGAATGCTTGATTGCTTTTCTAGTTCTTCCCCAGCCAAGTTTGCTTTTCTTGCTGGTCCTCTCAATAAGTGGCATCACCATTCAGGCCGTTGCTCAGGCCAAAACCTGGGAAGTGTCCTTTGTTATTTCTTTCTGTGTTTTAGCCCGTACCTAAACCTTTAGCACATCTTGTCACTTTTAAACTTGTCAGTGGCTCTTGCCATTACCCATATCTATAACCCATTTGCCCATATTCAGCTCCTTAAAAAGTTGACAAGGTTTTATGTATTAATATTTTCAAAACATAAATTGTATTATACTGCTTCTCATCATATCCACCACTGCTACCCTAGTCCAAGCCTCTGTCATTTCTATCCTGATTTCACTTCTACCACTCTCATTTCTCTAAAATCTATTTCGCATAGACCAATCATAGCAATATTTAAAACATAAGCCAGATGAACCACTTCTTGGCCTACAAATCAGGGAACAAGGGGCTGCATGAACTCTGTGAGTGTGTTCTCATTCTGCTCTCCTCCTTCAGACACCTGGAGGTGCACTCTGCTCCCATCTCACAGCAACTTAGTGGCCTTATGATATTCCTGCCCATAGAAGATATTTGTTGTTTAGAAAATTACTGAATGTTATTACACATAGCTGTAAGCAATATTACCTTATTTTTATACCGTAGCACATTTATTAAAAGCCAGAAACTAGAAGGTGAGGAAAGAAGAGGGGGTGAAAGAAAGATACAGTAACAGCAATAATATCTAACAAGAAGGCTACAGGGGGAAATACAGAAATTCTATAAAGAACAAACACTGTAACTCACAACCAAAGCTTTGCTAGTCACTAATGCCCTCTACATCCTAACAGGTGCTGCATATTTCATTGTGAAGTCTTTAACAGTCACAAGAATATCTCTGAATCATTAAGAGAAGGGTGAAAAATAGCCACAACCAGAAAGAAGAAAGGAGCTAAATGACTTAGTCGAAAATCAGACTTTATAAGTAAGTTTAATTTTCCAAATATTTTATTGCTTAAGAAAGTGACTTCCCTGATTTGGAGAATTTATCTCTATGAAGGGATTCACTTCCTAGTGATGTTGAGGGCTGCTCTTGCCAGGTATACTGAAGATATATAATTGGAGAACTTTTTATTAGTATGACACAAAGAGACTCAGCCTTAATAAGAATTTTATACTTAACATGAAATTAGTATTTTGCTTTTGAAATAGTGTAGTGCCATTATTTTACTCTTAACATTTAACAACTTTTTTTCAAAGAAAGTAACACGCTGTTTTTACTTCTTGTTAAAATATTGTTAATTGTAAAAATGTAGAGAATGGGGAAAAAATCATTCACAGTCCCACCAGCAAAACACAAACACTGTTAAAACATATGTGTGTTATTTTAGCCTCTTCTTCTTTTTTTTTTTTTTTTACATTGCTATGCTCTTCTAAAGATTCCTCAGGTTATGTAATTTTTATTATTGATAGAAACGAAAGTTATTCGTTTTGTGTTTCCAAACGTGTGCGACATCTTAATAATGTGCTTTAAAAGAATAAATTATTTCAATATCCATGAACCCCAGATATGGTTCATGCCTTAGTTTATCTAAGTCTATCACCTTTATCTAACAATAACTCTAATACATTTTGTTTACTTTAAGTACTTTATAAAAATATTGTCTCATCATATTAAGAAAAATAAAACCAATTGAATATTTAAATTATAGTATTAAAATATTTAGAATAAAAACATAAACAAATGTGAAATAGAAGGAGCTACTTATTTGCAATAGTCACTTATCTAGAAAAAAAACAAACTTGATTTTAATTTAAAATGTATTCAAGCTGCATAGGTAAGTTAGGATCCCAAATGGAATATACAAATACTATTTTAAAATGTTTTAATTTAATTTTCATGAGTATGGCCAAAACTGTAGAAAGGACTCAGTAGTTCACGACAAAAGGAGACCAGCGTATTACTATTCAGATTAAATATTTTATTTCTATTCTGAAGGATATTCCAATTTTGGAAACAAAATTAAAATTGGCATAATCATTTACATATGTGGAAATATTTTACCAAGCTTTAACTTATCAGAAATCTTAATCTTTACATTTTTATATCACTTACTCGCCTCTTAACAGATAAGACAGCTTGTTTTCCAAGCTTCTTTGAACAAGTTCTAATGCTTAAACTATAATAATAATCAGAACTATGGGAAGAAATTAGTTATTACTTGCTCTCTTAAATAGTATTATGTCTAAAGGTATCTTAGAAGTCATCTAGGCCCATTGGCTTCTTTCAGCAGTTCTTTCTCTGAAGTCCCTCATAGATGGTCATCCTCCAGGCTTGCCTGGGACCTTTCTAGTGGCAGGATCTCACAAGCCATTCTCTTCATAGTTATTTATTATTCATTCATTATTCATTATTCATTCATTTGGCCAGTATATATGTAACATCTGCCGTTTGCCTGCCGGTATATTTGACACTGAATACATAAAGATGAATACACGTGGAGAAACATGAACACTTTTGTTTTATTTAGTTTGCATGAGCTGGTATCTTTCTTTTTGCCACTTTTGTCTTTCCAAAAATGGTGGCTGTGAAGAATAATTTTAATTTTGTTTTTAAACATCTATTAAAAATATAAGGCAGAGTAAAAAGATAAAAATAAGACAAATGTGTTTTCTAAGATATAGTCCTATAAATATTTACATAGTAATGGCATCTCTTTATTTCCCCTCCCAATCATCATAACAGTCACCCTCTCTAAAAGTGTGCACCCAAACACAAATGCATACACCTTAACACTTCTAGGCTAAAAACATTTGGCTTCCTATTACACACCTCCCAATATCATTACCATATTTAAAACCAGCTTTTGTCTAGGCATGTCTGTAATCTGCTTTTAAATATAGTAACCAGAAACTAAAAGGTAACCAAATCTTTTACATATGGTAACCAGAACTAAACACGGATTTCTAGACATAGACTAACCAAGTGCCACTGTGTTTTTGTGTGTATTGAACACTAATAGTTTAGTTTAAACTGCAGTCTTTTTCGGAAGGAAGAAACACAGCCAATCACACCACTGGCTCATACTGAGCTTGTTGTGAACAAATGAACTTCTATGTCTTACTCACAGGGAATATCGCTAATTTGGGTTTTCTATTTATTTTATCCTTTCTACATTTCATCTTGCTCAGCTTTTTCCTTTTCTTTTGTTAGAGACAGGGTCTCCCTTTGCTGTCCATGCTGGGTGCTGTGGCTATTCACAGGCGTAATCATAGGTCACTGCAGTCTCCAACTCCTGGCCTCAAGCTGTCCTCCAGCCTCAGCCTCCAGAGTAGCTGAAACTAAAGGGGCGTGCCACTGCACCCAGCTCCCATCTTGCTGTTTTAATCTTGTTTTCAGCCTATTAAACTTTTGGAATCATATTTTTGCTACTAGATATACAGTTAGCCATGCCTCTTTGATTTAAATGATTTGTAAACTCGATACTCTCTATATCTTCAAGTTATTGATCTAAAAAAAGTATGCACTGGGTCAGGGCCATGGACAAAAACTTCAGAAGAAAACAGATACTCTCCTTCAGCTTGATAACGAACGAATAATCAATCCTTTTTATTCTTCAAGCCACAAGAAGACCTTGCTGTTGAAGCTTTTCAATGTTCTTATAAAAAATATCTTGATAACAACCTGAAGGTCTGTCATATTTACTGCTTAGTACAATTGCTCTGCTTAAAAAGGAACCTGTTGTTTGATAAAATTTCTCATGCAACCCATGCTAATCACTATTATTATGTTTACTATTATTTTATTTTTATTTGCCTATTACTAATGGATCACATCTTTGACGATCTGTCTTGGAATTTCATCAGAGTTAGACCTATATTTTATTTTCTTCTTTACAAATAATTTACAGTTGTTCCAATTTTATATGGTATGATATCTATAGGAGAATATATATATGTATATGCACTCCTTTGTAACTGGAAGATAGGATTAGATCATCTAATCGAATCTCATTTTTAAAATGAACAAATACAGGCATAAGGAGATGTATTTATGTCAGTGTAAAACTAATTATACATTTCATTTGTGAGGTCCTTCGCCATCTGCCAAGGACAATCCTAATTTACTTAGAGAAGTTAACTTCCAAGTTGAAGATACCCTAGGAGTTTCCAAATAATGACTTTCCATCATTATGATGTTGAGCGTATTTCAAAACTACAGTCGAGGGATTTTGTGATTGGCCTGACTCCATCTATTCCAAATAACTTATATTAATAAGAATTATCATTAGGTGATAAAGAGATGGATTGGACACAACCACCGCATTAAGTATAATACATGAGACTGTTGACGTTATATCTAGTTACTGAAGGACACACCAAAAAAAGACAGGTTTCTGTGACATGAGCTGCAAGGCAGACCCAAAGCTACTGATGTTTCTGCGATATAAGCTTGTTATAGAAAATTTAACGTTTTATCTAGAAATAATTTGAATTCTGCAGAGCTTGTTTGCGGAGGTTTTAAGTCAGCATTAACTGTATCATCTTTTTAACAATCAAAATTAAAAACCAATGGCAATTTACTTTTGCCTTTCTCAAATAAATTACATTTCTGACTGCTACACAGATATAGCATATCAATGTGATTTATTTAAAAAGATGAAAATAAAGCATGAATAAATAAAGCAAAATAGACCCAACCCTTAAAATGCTAATTCTCGTCTTTCCCTTTATGTCTGAAAGTATACTCTCCTTTGCAAATGCCAAACTCTGTGCTGCTTGGGCTAGGTCTACCGAAGTAAAGTGCAGTAGAAGATTGCTGCAGTGGAAGTTCGAGCTTTTCTTTCATTTTGAATCAATCCAGACAGCTGTTTCTGGTCACGTCATGAAACTCTGCAGGCTTCCTCTTTGCTTTGGTTTTATGAAACTGGTTTGAAGACTTCTGCTAAAAACTAACAGTACAGTGGCATTCTGGTTCTCAGAAAAGCAGACTGTTGGTGCCTTAAGAGCAAGAGACAGCCAGATGTGATGGTTCCTGCCTGTAATCCCAGCATTTTGGGAGGCCAAGGCGGGTGGATCACATGACATCAGGAGTTCGAGACCAGCCTGACCAACATGGTGAAACCCCGTCTCTACTAAAAATACAAAAATTAGCTGGATGTTGTGGTGTGTGCCTATAATCTCAGCTACTTGGGAGGCTGAGGCAAGAGAATTGCTTGAACTCGAGAGGCGGAGGTTGCAGTGAGCCAAGATCACGCCACTGCACTCTAACCTGGGCAACAAGAGAGAAACTCTATCTCAAAAAAAAAAAAAAAAAAAAAGAGCAAGAGACTAATACATAATTTCAAGATTAATAATTACATTCACATCTACAATAACAGCAGTTATTTACTGAATATTACCTATATGTCAGGTCTTTTTTTTTAATTTTAACATTTCACAATCAGTAAGTGAATGCATTCTTATTGTAAATAATTCAGTCAATTCACAGCAAGCAAAGTTCAACTTTGATAAACCTCTGCTCCTCCAATCCCCTACCCATATGCCTGCCCCACAGAATTGATCATTGTTGCTCTTCATTTACATGTGATACATATGATTTTACACATGTTCTAAAAATATGTTTTATATACTATATATGTTTATATGTATAAATTCTATATTATATAGTATTTTTTATTGTGGGCTTTAAAATATATATGGGACCAGTTTTTAATGTATTGTTCTTCAATTTAAAAAATAACAACAGTATGACTGAAAATTCCTTGGCAATATGTACAGATATGCCTCGTTGCTTTGAACCATGCACTACTATTTATCTTACAGTATTGATGGGCATTTAGAGGCTGCCCCACCTTCTCAGCGATGAACAATACCTTTTAGAGTATTTCTCTAGTGCAGACCCAAGGACTGGCGCGGTTAGATCAAACAGTGTTTACATTGATAATATTCTACCAAATTAACCCCCGAAAGAGTGCATGGGTTTACATTCACCAACACTGGTAGGATTGACTGCCTGCCTGTCAACAGACTGTCGGACTACGGTGTTGTCCTATCCGTCGCCATAGTTACCCCATACGTCTTCTAACCTGACGCCCGCAGGTTGGCATCTTACTGATATTTTAATTTGCATTTCTTTGGTTATCATTGTGGTTGAGAATTTTTGTTTTTTTGATTTCTACTTATTGGCTATTCATGTTTCTTTTGTGAGTTGCCTGTCTTTATGTTTCGTTCATTTGTAAATTGTATTGTTTGTGCTTCTAAAACTAATTTTAAGAGTTTTTTCACATAGTCAAATATTCTAGATGTTTTTTGTTGTATATGATAATAATAACACCCAGTGGTAATTGAGTCCTGCTACTGCTCTAAGCACTTTGTATAGATGACTGCATTTCATTGTTTCAGTACAGTGAGCCGGCACGTCTGTTCCCATTTTACAAATACGGGAACTGAGACACAGAGAGCTGAGAGACTGGAGGGTGTGTGTGTACGTGTGTGTGTGTACGTGTGTGTGTGTGTACGTGTGTGTGTGTGTACGTGTGTGTGTGTGTACGTGTGTGTGTGTGTGTGTACGTGTGTGTGTGTGTACGTGTGTGTGTGTGTGTACGTGTGTGTGTGTGTACGTGTGTGTGTGTGTACGTGTGTGTGTGTGTACGTGTGTGTGTGTGTGTGTACGTGTGTGTGTGTGTACGTGTGTGTGTGTGTACGTGTGTGTGTGTACGTGTGTGTGTGTGTACGTGTGTGTGTGTGTGTGTACGTGTGTGTGTGTACGTGTGTGTGTGTGTGTGTACGTGTGTGTGTGTGTACGTGTGTGTGTACGTGTGTGTGTACGTGTGTGTGTGTACGTGTGTGTGTGTGTACGTGTGTGTGTACGTGTGTGTGTGTACGTGTGTGTGTGTGTACGTGTGTGTGTGTGTGTACGTGTGTGTGTGTGTGTACGTGTGTGTGTGTGTACGTGTGTGTGTGTGTACGTGTGTGTGTGTACGTGTGTGTGTGTGTACGTGTGTGTGTGTACGTGTGTGTGTACGTGTGTGTGTGTACGTGTGTGTGTGTGTACGTGTGTGTATACGTGTGTGTGTGTGTACGTGTGTGTGTGTACGTGTGTGTGTGTACGTGTGTGTGTGTGTGTACGTGTGTGTGTACGTGTGTGTGTGTGTGTGTACGTGTGTGTGTACGTGTGTGTGTGTACGTGTGTGTGTGTGTGTACGTGTGTGTGTGTACGTGTGTGTGTGTGTGTGTACGTGTGTGTGTGTGTGTGTACGTGTGTGTGTGTGTGTGTGTACGTGTGTGTGTGTGTGTGTAGCTTTCTAATTTCATCTGGAGGCCTCTCTCAGCAGAGTGGCTCTAAACTTTAGCCCTGCCCTGATGGGGTTCCCGGGCATTTGGTCACGGATGTTGACAATGTGCCTTTCACTAACGCCTTCATTCTGGCAGATGGCCTCCTGCCTAAATGTCCAACCTGTGACCCGGTCTCCCTTCCACAAGAAACTGGTTGATACTGGCAGACACCCTGTGGCTCTTGCCTGACCTGTGTGCGGTTTACTCCTACCGGGATAGCCGATCTCCAGGAGAGCCTTGACGGAGGGAGAAGCCGGGTTGAGGTGAGTCGGTCGGGTGAGACGCGGTGGAGGCAGAACAGCCAAACGCAGAACGGAGCAGTCTTCCTGCTCTCAGACCCCGCGGCGGGAGGGCAGCATGCCGTGTGGGCCAGCGGGAGCCGGGAGCAGTCAGGGCTGCCAGGGACACACGCTCAGGCAGAAGGTGCGGCTGAGAGAGGGGGGACTTGGGGGCTGGGGCTTTGTTGGGGTCCGTGGGTGTTTTCCCCGAGGCCTTCCCTGCACAGGTGTGGATGGGCGACCGTAAAGAAACCGCCACAAAGGCAGGAACTTCGTTCTAGATTCTGGTGCTGACCAGGAGGTGTCACCACCATCAGCAGCCGTGGGGTGTGCTGGGTTGTGGGTCGATGAGATGAGGAAGAAGCAGGCTGTATCACGACGACTCACACGCGAGGGGAGGCTCAGCTAGGACAAAGGTGATGGGGTGCGGCTGAGCTTCAAAAATATATTAAAGGCTGAGTAAGGGGGCTGACGCCTGTAATCCCAGCACTTTCGGAGGCTGGGGTAGGTGGATCCCCTGAGGTCAGGAGTTCAAGACCAGCCTGACCAACATGGTAAAACTCCATCTCTACTTAAAAAAAATCCAACGATTAGCCAGGCGTGGTGGTGCACACTTGTAATCCCAGCTACTCGGGAGGCTGAGGCAGGAGAATCACCTGAATCTGGGAGGTAGAGGTTGCGGTGAGCCAAGATCGCGCCATTGTACTCCTACTCCAGCCTGGGCAACAAGAGCAAAACTCCGTCTGGGGGAGAAAAAAAAAAAAAAAAATATATATATATATATATATATATATATATATATATATATATATAATGTCTGACTTAGGAATGGATGCCAAAGCAGCAGCTATATTAAACAAATTTATGACAATGACCTTGTCCAAGGTCACAGTTGGTGGCAGAGCTGGGCACAAAGACAGTCAGACAAACGCAGTCTACATCCTTTCTTCATCAGTGTGTGGTATTGCCTTTGTATGTGTTCTAAGTGGAAGAGTTCCTCCCAGTCTGTCTCTTGCCTTCTATTTATATTACTTTTATTATTATTATTATACAAAAGTTTACATTTTATGTAGCCAAACTTGTCTGTCTTTCCCTTTATTGTTTTTTCCCAGTTATTGCCTACAAGGCCTTCCATATTCTGAAAATTATTCTATTTTTTACGATAATATTATGGTTTTACTCAATCTGGAATATGTGACATGTGAGCTGTAAAGTTATTTTTACCCCACGAATGGATAATTAGGTTTTCAAACTCTATTTTGATTACATTTTCCCATCCACCCTTTTCCTACAATTTTGAATGATTTACCTTTATCATTCTGCACATGAGTTATACACATGGGTCAGTTTCTGTATTTCCTATTCTGTTTCGCTGATTGATTTTTTCTTTTCTTGTACCAAATCCACACTTACAACAGTAATGGAGATTAACTGAATTATTACAATTTTATGGTCTGTTTTTATGTTGTTAAGGGCTAGTTCTTGAGCTTCACCTCACAGTCTTGTTCTTTTTAAAAATTCCTTTGTCGCCTGAGTGCGGTGGCTCATGCCTGTAATCCCAGCACTTTGGGAAGCCGAAGAGGGTGGATGACATGAGGTCAGGAGTTTGAGACCAGCCTGCCCAGCGTGGTGAAACCCCATCTCTACTAAAGATACAAAAAATTAGCTAGGCGTGGTGGCAGGTGCCTGTAATCCCAGCTATTTGGGAAGCTGAGGCAGAAGAGTTGCTTGAACTTGGGGAGTAGAGGTTGCAGTGAGCCGAGATGGCACCACTGCACTCCAGCCTGGGTGACAGTGCAAGACTCTGTCTAAAAAAAAAAAAAATTCCTTTGTCTATGTTTTAAAATTCACTCTTCCATATGAAGCTTTGAATGGTAGTGTTTCTTGGAAAACATGCTAATCTTTAAACATTGAACAGAATTTATTAATTTAGGAATTATAAATATTTCTATTATATGGAACTTTCTTAACCTGGCATAGGATATAGGCCTGTTTGCACCTTCTTTGATGTTCTTAAATTTGATTTTATGTTTTTCTTTATACAGAACTCACACTTTTTAAATTAGGTATGTTCCTATTTAGATATATGTGTTTCTAGTGTAATTGAACATTTTAAGTTATATTTTCAAGTAGGCTAGTGCTGATGTTACTGATTTTGTCCTGCTTTTATTTTATATTTTGAGCTGGCTAAAGTGCCTTTCGGTTTGTCAGTTGATTTTTTTTTGGCTTTTCTAGGTCGAATTTCTTTTTTTGTTGTTTCCAGTAATCCTGTCACTCATGTTTAGCTTGTCTGTTTTTGGCAGGACTTTCCATACAGTTTTGAATAGTACCAGTGATAGAGAGCATTTGTGTCTTGTTGCTGGGATATTTAACAAGCAGGCTTCTAGTGTTTTCTGCTAAGTATATGCTGCAGATTAAATATCGTTGGTACCTACCCTTTGTCTCGAGGTCGTCCTCCACCCCTTGGTTGCTAAGTAATTGTTCTGTTCGTTTGTCAGTTTGTTTTGCTTGTGTTTAGAAAAGTGGGTGAGTTTTATTAAGCAATTCTCCAGTATCATTTTTATCTCTAAGACTCATAGAAATGATGCCAGGCTAGCGTGTGATGTGAAAGTCAGTGGGATTAAGTAGAGGGACAGAAGCAGCATCACGAATACTAGAGAGAGGGGGGGAGCTCTTCATAACCAAAGAAAGCCAAGGAGAGAAAACTGTACTTCCCCCTTTTTTCTGCTGTTTCCCTCCAAAAAGTGGCAGAAGCCAGTTCGAAGGCGATTGGCTTCTTACAACCCAAACCCCTAGCGGTTAAAGACAAAGTCTCCACGACTGTGTCCTAACCTGAAGTGACACAACCTGGGCAGATCCGAGTGGAATGAAAACACTGATTCGTCTGATCGCTCTTTGTAAATTAGGTATGTCCCCACTCTTGTCCTTCTGGTCTTTGCTATCTGTTTAAACCAAACAGATGAACCGTTGTAAATTACATCAGCCAAATTCCATTCCAGGCCAATTTGGCAGTTGTCACATAGATATAATACAAGATTCATTTGGGTAGAAATATATGATTATCTAAAATTCAAATCAAATTCACTGATTCTAATAACGTATTTCTGCTTTATGGTTTCTACAACAACTGTTTATCCTACTTGGACATGGTTGTATAATATCTTTCTAATCATTTTGTTGTGGCTATCGTTTAGATGCAAAATATAATTTCTTTTAGGAGAAACACAAAATTATATTTAGTAATGAAAAACAAAGCTATCCACATAAAAGCGAAATTTCTGGTAATGACAGAAAAATTTTCTTGCTGTTTTAATTAGTGTCCTTTTACTCAAAAAAAAGAAAAGAAAAGAAAAGAAAAAGAAGAAGAAAGAAAGAAACCATGAAGGAATTGTGAGTCAAAGGACTGAGGCTTTTGGAGATGAGGGGAAGAGAAGCAGACATTGGGAAAAAGCTGTCATAAGCCAGATCATGTCCCTGCTCCCCATGAAGGCTTCCTCGTCTCAAGGGACAGAAGGCAATTTCCAAGAGCACGCTATGAGGTTCTGGGAATTTGGAACCTCGTGCCCTGGTCTGGCTCAGACATGAGAAATTTTGCTTCACTTTGGTTAAGAAGCTATTCAATGTCCTATTTAGACTCTTTGTGAAAATAAGTCATTGCAGTAATCTTAATATTGCTGAAACTTACCAGAGTTTTTTACCAAAAAGATGCAAAATTCCCTTGTTATTTTTTTCCATTTGATCTAAGTTATAAAGATAAATACAACATATCTTATAAAAGAAAAAAAATTAGCTGCTTTCACAAGAGGAAGGTCTTCCTAAAAATTCCATTGTCTTTATTAAGAATTAAATGTGGTGGCTCATGCCTGTAATCCCAACACTTTGGAAGGCCAAGGTGGGTGGATCGCTTGAGTCCAGGAGTTCGAATCAAGCTTGGGCAACATAGTGAGACCCCTTCTCTCCACACACACACACACACACACACACACAATTAGCCAGGTATGGTGGCATGCACCTGTAGTTCCAGCTACTCGGGAGACTAATGCAGGAGGATCACCTGAGCCCAGGAGGCGAATGTTGCAGTCAGCCAAGATCGTGGGACTGCACTCCAGCCTGGGTGACAGAGCCAAAACCTGTCATAAATAAATAAATAAATAAATAAATAAATAAAATGTGAATGCCCAGAGTAGTAGGAAACTTGGACAGCAGGATTCCTGCAAATATTTATGACTATATTATCACCTATTTTATTCCTTTTCTCCCTGCTGGTACAGATGCAACTGGAGAGCCTGGGGTGAGAACATGAGCATTCTATAGTCAGAAAATCCCTTTGGGATAAATTGTCAAAAATATAGACCACTCCACAAAGGAGAAATTATACATGGTAAGTGAATGGGATAATATTTTTAGTAAAAGAAGAGATTTAAATTTAAAAGATTGGTATTTTATATTTATTAATTTTTATTTGAATAATATCTAGTTCTTGTAAAACAGGGATGTTCACGCACCACTGGTAGTAATGAAGAGGGGACGATCCCTTTAAGGAACTGTTTGTAAACTGCATCAAGAGCAAAAACAGCTTCCACCCACGGGCCATACACGACCCCCGCCTATGCGTAAAGTAAATAACCCAAAAGGATGAAAAATCTATTACATCAAATTACAGCCATTTCAACATCATTAATCATAATAAAAAATGAAGGAAAAACTCCTAGATTGTTTGCAAGTAGGGTTTGATTAAGTAAATGATGACACCTGCATGAAATTCCCAGCAATCTCACTTCTGAGGATTTATCCAAAGGAGATATACTAAAAGAATGCAAAATCTAATTGCAACATATATATACTTTTTTCTTTTTCTCTCTTTTTAAGAGACAGGGTCTCACTTTGTTGCCCAAGCTGGAGTACAACAGTGTGATCATAGCACACTGCAGCCTTGACCTGCTGGGTTCAAGGGATCCTCCTGCCTTGGCCTCCCAAAATGCTGGGATTACGTATTGTTACGGTATTCTGTATTATAGTCTAACTGTTACGTTGGAAAAGCAAGACTCTTGGTACAAAATCAGGTATCAGCTTACTATCTGCTGACTTCTGGTTACAACCGTTCTGTAAAACTCATTCCTCCCGTCTTCCTGGACGACAAGGAGCTCAGATCTCATGGTCCCCCAACTCATTCTTCGGTAGTGAGAAGTTCTACTGATGCTTATGGTTAGAAAAAAATAAGAAGAATCGTTTACAAATTAGTTTCTTTACTCTAGTAGAGTGATTACAGCTTCATATTTATTCAAAAATATTCTTTCTTGTCTTCTCAGCCTCAGTCCTGTGATGGGAGGGAGGAACCCTGAAAGATTTCCCCTCTGTTTTTCCCTCCTTTGCTTTTCTGGCTTCCCTCTCCCGTCCCGCACACACTACACACATTTCACTTAGAAGAGGCATGCCGTGTTTCACATGACTGTGATTGTAATGAGAAGGGACAGGTGCGCCTTTGGTCTGGCAGGTATTTAAGTCAACGCATCCCTCCTGGATGCTCACATGGGCTCTTTGAAGACCTGTATTTCTGGGGGTCTTTTACTTAGAGTTCTCTTGATATTGGCGAGGCTTCTTTCCTAGCAGGTTGCTGGTGATTTTGCTAATCTTTGAGGCATCTGGGAAGCCTTTCTTTTTCTGACATGTTTTAGACAGTATTTAAGACAATTGCCACACATCCTTTGTCCAACAATGCAGTAACCTCTCCTTGCCAGCCAAGGTCTCCTGTGTTTTAGATTTCTCATGTCTGAGCCAGACCAGGCCATGAGGTTCCAAATTCCCAGAACCTCATAGCATGCTCTTGGAAATCGCCTTCCATCACTTGAGATGAGGAGGAAGCATTCGTGGAGGGCAGGGATATGACCCGGCTTAACACAGGTTTTTCCCAACATCTGCACAAGTCCTTCATGGTTTTTCTTTTCCTTTCTTTTTTTCTTTTCTTTTCTTTTCTTCTCTTTTCTTCTCTTTCTCTCTTTCTTTTTCTTTCTTTCTTTCTTTTTTGAGATAGAGTCTTGCTCTGTTGCCCAGGCTGGAGTGTAGTGGTGCTATCTCACTCACAACCTCCACCTCCCAGGTTCCAGAGATTCTCCTTGCCTCAGCCTCCCGAGTAGCTGAGATTACAGGCGTGCATCACCACGCCCTGCTAATTTTTGTATTTTTAGTAGAGACGGAGTTTCACCATGTTGGCCAGGCTGGTCTCGAACTCCTGACCTCATGTGATCCACCCGCCTCAGCCACCCAAATGCTAGGATTACAGGCGTGAGCCAATGCACCCGGCCCTTCATGGCTTCTTGACTTAACTTTGGGATACAGTAGCTAGTATTTTGGGACTTCAGTGATAGTCTAAAATAATCACATTTTAAAACCCTGTACCAATTACATTGTTTATTATGATCACAAAGCAGAAAAATTCTAAATATCCAACAATACAGACATGGTTCAGTAAATTATTACTTAAATTGAATACAGTGCAGCCATAAAAACAAACAGTGGTTACCACTGGGGACATGTTTAGGATATAACACTAGGCATATAAAACATGACACAAACTTGCATATACTCTATGAGGACAATTATATAACATAATATATAAAGTATGGTAAAGTGTTAAAGTATTAAGATTTTAAAATATATTTTATTTTTCTCACAGCAGAAAAATTTTTACACATTAAAAATCATTTTTTTGGAAAGTAATTTATTGTGAAAGGCTAACTCAAAGCATTTGAAAACTTGTATGTCCTGTGGAAATAGTATTTGTTGGAGTTTGAGACACAAAGGTTTTTTGCTCTTTAAAATATTGTTTAATTTTGTATGTCTTTTGACAGTGGCATGGTCATATTGGAAGCAGACTCTACAGACTCAGCAGGAAACCATCCCAGGGCTATAAGCTTATGCTTTGTTATTCTAGAATTGTGCATTCTTTGATGGCTGGGATATTTTATTCAGTTTTATATATTTTTTTATTTTTTGAGATGGAAACTTGCTCTTTTGCCCAGGCTGCAGTGCAGTGTTGCAGTCTCAGCTCACTGCAATCTCTGCCTCCCAGGTTCAAGCGATTCTCCTGCCTCAGCCTCCTGAGTAGCTGGGATTACAGGTGCCCGCCACCACAACTGGCTAATTTTCGTATTTTTAGTAAAGATGGGGTTTCACCATGTTGGCCAGGATGGTCTTGATCTCTTGACCTCATGATCCACCCGCCTCGGCCTCCCAAAGTGCTGGGATTACAGGCGTGAGCCACCGCACCAGCCACATTTTTATATTTCTAAAACTTGCACAGTTATTCACAGAGGAAGTATCAATAAATATATTATATGAATTAATAAATTCACTAATAAATCAATTAGATATTTATATTGGGTCCTATTTTTAAGTTCTTCTGTTATCTTTGATCTTAATTCAGACTATGTGATACAAGGCACATCTAATTAATATATGATATTACATGCCATATATATGTACACACACACACACACATATCTCCCTTCAGGCATCTGAGGATGTAGGATAATTATTAGCTAAAAAATCATGGTAACTTTATCGTCTAACTTAGCACCCAACCTTCTTCTCTCTCCTTCTTTATCACGGCCCTTGGCTAATGTCCCACGAAGTTATTTCTCCTATTCTCACCTCATGATTTGGCAGTAAATTTGTATCTAGGGATGTAATCTTCCTCTTATTTCAGTAAAAACGTGAAGTGCATATGAAACACCCGTTATATAGCTTCTATGAAGTCGACTTGAGGAATTTAGATAAAACATCAACTTTATGATTTTGAATACCTGGAAGTTCTGCGTGCTCTGGTTTTGCTTCTTTATTAATTATCTGACAAATTTTTACTTCACATCTGCTTGTTATTACCTCAGAAAATGACATTAGAAGGAAGAAGATCACTTCGGGGGGCCTGTGGCTTAGAATAGCAGGAGCATCAAAGGTTTCCCATGCGTCATTTCATCTGATCTTCATGTTGTAAGGGGTCTGTATTACTGTTTCCATTTTAAAGACCACGAAACCAAAGGGCTAGGGAAGTAACTCGCTCACATTCCCATGTTAAATGCAAAAGCTGAATCTGAAACCAGATCTTTCTGATTCCAAAGGTTTAGGAGACAATAAAGCCAATTTGGTTCCCACTTTGTGTAGGATCGGGCAACTATGTATTCCCTGGATGTCAGCTTCCTCATCCAGAAAATAAAATGACTGCATGAGATGATCCCTCCAGTTTCCCTGTATTTCTGGAATCCCATGATTGTCATTTCTACTGATATTATCAATAGGATTTCTTCATTTTGAATCTCAGACTTTGCAGAACGATATGCTTGTTTTCAGACCCTTGAAACACCAGGAGTCAGATGCGATTCATCAGCTGACAGAAGGCTCCGGCATACACTGCAGCGTATGCTTTAGGGGACTGCACACCACTGTGGTCTGAAACAAAAGCTTCCTGAAGGCTCAGCGAGCCTGGCACTGTGGTAGGCGCACTATCTGGTGCAAGAACAAGCCTGTATTCGGAGATTCGGGAACGCTGGCTCTTAGCCCTTTCCAAGACATTTCTTTCAAGTACATAGAGATGAATGAAGCAGATTGATCAAAGTGCTATCCTTAAAACTCTTTGTAGTATGATTGCTGCAAACCGTTCTTGTGGGAGCTTTCAGGGCCAGGTTTCTGTCATCTTTATTTTATAATATCCATGATTTGAGGATTCTTTGTAATTCTCACTTTTATGTATATTACAGGCAGCTAGAGTGGGAGAAATATAAGCCTCTTACAATTTGGCAGGAGGCCTTTAAAGGGCAATTTTTTAAATGCAAAGGCATTGTTGCATTAGCTACAGCATTCACAGTGTAATTAGAGTAAATCAAAATGCTCCTGCATCAGCTTCATTTTTAGAAAATGTTAATTGCTTGTTGCTTTTTGCGCTGTCGATATGATGCACTTCCTTAATTAGATTATGAGTTTTGGTTGGAAAGTCCAGCTTCAGGTTAATTAAAACACTGGATAATTAAGCATATTTCCTAAAACTTATACTCTGAAAATACTCTTGTAACTATCTCGCCATGTCTTACCTCTTTTACATGATTTTCACCTTTTTTATTCTTGATGGAAGAACAGTATTGGGGATTGTTCCTGATGGGTTCCTGTTATAATAAGAAATAGATATTAATTTGGACAATCCTTCTCTTGGTGTATTGGATGAGCTGCATCCATCAGAAAGAGAGGCTTGCAGTGGTCATTTAAAGTCCTGCCTCTGTCTGCCAGGCTGTGCTTGGGCAACCGGATCCCCTACCTATGCCCAGAAGTAAAGTGTAATTTAATCGTTGACATATTTCTGGTACATTTCTGGGAGCTTATGGATATTGTAAAGTAATACCCTGGACGTATGGTTCAGTATTAGCTACTATGAATTGCAGCAAAGGCTTATTTCTTTTGGGAAAGAAAGAGAGAAAACAAAAAGAGGATAAACATGAAGCAAGTGACTATAAAATATAAAACACAGAGATACTTAGATTTCAAGAGAAAATGACAAAGAAAAGGAGCAAGTAAGATTATGGACACTTGTGAAATCAAATGAGAGGGGAAAACTGGGCAGTGCAGTCCACAGAAGGGAAAAGGGGTAAGTGAATTTTTCTGGGAGGAAAAATGATCATCAAGATGGTCAATGGATTACAGAAAATGAGTCTTTCTCATAACTTATGAAAGCCTCAGAAGTGTTCCATCCTCATACATTTGGCTTTAATTTCCCTGAGGCCCAGCAGAAACAAGGTTAGCCATGCCTGAAGCCCTGAGCTTCCTGGCACCCATCCAATGGCCTCCTTCTGGTCCCCAGCATAGCCTCCTTCTAAAGAGGCAATGATGTAATGGCACACAAGAGTCTCCACATTGCAGCTTTGATTCGGGATGAGTTAGCTCACCATACAGAGTCAGTTTCCTCCTTGGGAAAACGGACATAATAATACATAGTATTAGCAGAGATAATAGTACATAGTATTAGAATACAGCAAGAATAAATAACATAAATTAAGATAATATTACTATGTGGAAACCTCCTTGAGCATGCTATGACTCAATACGTTCTTCTTCCTCATGACTTGTTTTTCTTTTTAATGACAGCAGTGCCTCTGTTCGCTTTTCAGGTGACATTGACACTTTCTTCCTTCAGGCACTGGTTTTGTATTAGTTTTCCCGGTCCCTAAACTCAGACTTGGCAGTGTTGCCTTTTCTTGTATATAAAGAGGCCCTGGCCTCACAGACACTCCCCTTTTTGCAACTACAGTAAAATATTCCAACTTCTTTTACTGTTCTGTGACTTACACACTGTTGTCACTTTCTTTCTATATCTTGAAGTCCACAAGACATAAGTATAAGTTTTGGCCAAGCGTGGTGGCTCACACCTGTAATCCCAGCATTTTAGGAGGCCAAAGCAGGCAGATCACGAGGTCAGGAGATCCAGATCATCCTGGCTAACACGGTGAAACCTCATCTTTACTAAAAATGCAACAAAAATAGCTGGATGTGGTGGTGGGTGCCTGTAATCCCAGCTATTCGGGAGGCTGAGGCAGGAGAATCACTTGAACCTGGGAGGTGGAGGTTGCAGTGAGCTGAGATCGTGCCACTGCACTCCAGCCTGGGCCAAGACATAAGTTTATGTAGCTAATCTTTATTTAAATTTTTCACATATTTACCAGTCTTGTCATTTTTTATTCCCTTCTGTATTCACAGCTTTCTAACTGGGATCATTTTCTTTCTGCCAGAAAAATGTATTTAGTGACAAGCTCTGTTCTGTGTGTCTGGAAATGTATTTATTTTGCCTTCACTCCCATTGGAAGATTTTTGCTGGAAACGAATTTCTAAGTTTTCTCTTAGCATTTTGAAAATATGATTCCACAATTTTCCAACTTGCCCTGTTTCTATTGAAAAATCTGTTTTCAGTTTATGCAGCAAGTTACATGCCGGCTGTCTCTGATTGCTTTTAAGATTTTCATGTATTTGATGTTCAATAGTTTCATTAAAATGGATTGAAGTATATATTGTTTATTTTGTTTGATATTGCTTGGGATTCCAGTATCTTTGAATTGATGTCTTTCATCATTTCTGAATAATTTTCAGCCACTCACTCTTCAACTACCGCCTTTGTTTTTTCACCGTCTTAAACGACAACCTTAGCTTTTCTTTATTTGGTGGCATTATGAAGACTTTATAGTGACTGCCTCCACTTCTTTAGTGTCATACCCCGCGTGGGCTGCCAGAACAAAATAGCATAGCTTGGGTGGCTTATAAAACAGAAAAATTTTCTCACAGTTCTGGGGGCTAGGAAGTCCCACGATCTGGGTGCCTGCAGATTTAGTTCTTGGTGAGGGACCTCTTCCTGGCTTGCAGATGACAGCCTCCTATTCGTCTTTTAAAGACATTAATCTAGTTAAGTCCCATTTGCCTTTGCTGCTGTTGTTGCCTTTACTTTTGAGAACTTGGTCATAAATTCTTTGCTAGGCCAATGCCCAGAAGAATTTTCATAGGTTTTCTTCTAGGATCTTTATAGTTTTTGGTTTTACATTTAGGTCTTTAATCTGTCTTCAGTTAATTTTAGTATATAGTGAGAGGTATGAATCCAGCTCCATTCTTCTGCATACAGCTCTCCAATTTTCCCAGTACCATTTATTGAATAGCGTGTCCTTTCTCCAGTGCATAATTTTGTTGATTTTGTCAAAGATCAGTTATTTGTAGGTATGTGGCTTTATTTGTGGGTTCTCTATTGTGTTTCACTGTTCTTCATGTCTATTTTTATACCAATACCATGCTGTTTTAGTTTCTGTAGTTTGTAGTATACTTTGAAGTCAGACAATGTGATACCTCCAGCTGTGTTCATTCTGCTTAGAATTTCTTTGACTATTTGGGTTCTTTTTTGGTTCCATATGAATTTTAGGATTGCTTTTTTCTAATTCTGAAAAATGATGTTGGTAATTTGATAGGAATTGTGTTGAATCTGTAAATTGCTTTAGGCAGTATGGTCATTTTAATGATATTGATTCTTTCAATCCGTGAACATGGAATGTTTTTCCATTGTGCCATCCATGATTCCTTTCATCAGTGTTTTGTATTTGCTTCTGCACAGCAAAAGAAACAATCAGTAAACAGACAATCTACAGAATGGTAAAAAATATTTGTGAGCTATGCATCTGACAAAGGGCTAATGTCCAGAATCTACAAGGAATTCAGACAACTCAACAAGGCAAAACAACCCCATTAAAAAGTGGGGGAAAGATATGAAAGGACAGTTCTTCAAGAGAAGACATACAAATGGTCAAGAAAAATGTAAGAAAATTCTCAACATCACTAATCATCAGAGAAATGCAAATTAAAACCACAAGAATATACCATCTTACACCAATGAAAATGCCTATTATTAAAAAGTCTAAAACCAACAGATGTTGGTGAGGATGCAAGAAAAAGGGAACACTTATACACTGTTTTTGGGAATGTAAATTAGTTCAACCTTTCTGAACAACAGTATGGAGATTTCTCAAAGAACTAAAAATAGAACTACCATTCAGTCTAGCAATCCTACTACTGGGTATCTACCCAAAGGGAAGGAAATCATTACATCCAAAAGACACCTGCGCTCCTGTGTTTATCACAACACTATTCACAATAGCAAGCATGGAATCAAACTAAGTGTCCATTAACAGAGAACTGGATAAAGAAGACGTGGCATATAGATTCCATGTAGTACTACTTGAACTTAAAAAAGAATAAAATTGGTCGAGAGCAGTGGCTCACACCTGTAATCCCAGCACTTTGGGAGGCCGAGGTGGGTGCATCACGAGGTCAGGAGATCGAGACCATCCTGGCTAACACGGTGAAACCCCATCTCTACTAAAAATACAGAAAATTAGCCGGGCGAGGTGGTGGCGCCTGTGGTCCCAGCTACTCGGGAGGCTGAGGCAGGAGAATGGCGGGAACCTGGGAGGCGGAGCTTGCACTGAGCCAAGATCGCACCACCACACTCCAGCCTGGGCGACAGAGCGAGACTCCGTCTCAAAAATAATAAAAAAAAATTTTTTTTTAAAGAATAAAATTATGTCTTGCAGCAACGTGGATGGAACTGGAGGCCATTATCCTAAGTAAAATTACTAGAAAGTCAAATACTGCATGTTCTCACTTATTAGTGGGAACTGAACAATGTGTACACAAAAACATACAGAATGGAAATTTAGATTTTGGAGACTACAGAAGCTGGAAGGTGGGAGGGGGTGAGGGTTGAAAATTAACTCTTATGTACAGTGTTTCCTGTTCAGGTGATGAGTACACTAAATGGCCAGACTTCACCAGTACGCAATATATGCCTGTAAGAAACCTGCACATTCTGTAGTCCCAGCTACTGAGGCAGGAGAATTGCGTGAACCCGGGAGGCGGAGCTTGCAGTGAGCCGAGATCGCGCCACTCACTCCAGCCTGGGCGACAGAGCGAGACTCCGTCTCAAAAACAAAAAAACAAAGAAAAACGAAACCTGCACTTTCACCTCCTAAATCTATAACAATAAAACCAATAAGGACAGGCATCTTCTCGTGAGGGCTCTACCTTCATGACCCAATGACCTCCCAAAGGCCCTTTTCCACATTCCATCACATTGGAATGAGGGCTCCAACATACAGGTTTTAGGGAGTCACAATCCAGCCGGTAGCATTTACCAAATATTGCTATTTATTGCTCTATATCTTAAATGTTTCCTCACATACTAAAGCTGGTTTCTTCAAGTTTCCTGTTTATTTCTGCTCCTTAAATCTAGTCTTTACTTATTCTCATTCTCTTCCATTTCTCTGTATAGTTCATCAATGTTGTCAGCTTTTTCTTTCCTTTTAAAATTTCTCCTCTTCCTGATTTTAAGAGAAAAGCGGCTGGGCACGGTGGCTCACACCTGTAATCCCAGCACTTTGGGAGGCCGAGTCGGGTGGATCACCTCAGGTCAGGAGTTCGAGACTAGCCTGGCCAACATGGAGAAACCCCGTCTCTACTAAAAATAAAAAAATTAGCTGGGCGTGGTGGCTGGCACCTGTAATCTCAGCTTCTCAGCTACTCTGGAGGCTGAGGCAGGAGAATTGCTGGAAGCGGAGGTTGCGGTGATCCAAGATCATACTTTTGCACTCCAGCCTGGGCAACAACAGCGAGACTCCGTCTCAAAAAAAAAAAAAAAAAGAAAAGAAAAAGAAAGAAAACCAATTTAATAGAATTCTTCCACCTTTCCAGCATCCCCCTTTCTCCTCCTCTCTTTCACTAAGAGTTATTTTACAGTATCTTTGTTTTCTCTAGCATTTCAGAGATCCCACTCCCTGCCCACTCTTACCCCGGTTATCACACCTCTACCCAGGGCTGCCCTTCAGTGGGTAGGCACTCCCTTGGCAACATCGCGCACTTATGGCCACTGTGCCTTCAGGGCTGTCAGTGCTGTGCTCCACTGACCGTTTTGAATATGTTCTTAATTCCACCCCTGATTATGATCCCAACTTCGGCGACTCTCACAGTTCCGGGGCCCATATGTTCACCTGCCTTGGAAACATTTCCATTTGACTCACTTCAGACTTCTTAAACTGAATGTGCCTAGAGCTAAAATCACTGTCTTCACCCTCACTTCCACCCCACTTCTTGCCCCAAGTGTTCTTAATGATATCTACATACTTCTAAATAGTAGCACTTTTTTTCCAGTCATACAGGCGTGAAATATCAAGAACATTTTTAGATTTGATCTTTTCTTTTATTCTATCTATTGACAATTTGTTTCTTTTTTTTTCTTTGCATACTTCTCTGAAACCTTTCCTCTTTCTTTCCATTACCATTGGCATAAATGAATCCAAGCACGTTGCAATGTGGACTTCACACTGATCCCCACTCATCTTACCCTTCCAGCGTGCCAGAGCCACACTGATGTTAAAATGGCACTGCTTCCCATACATTGTTTCCCATTCACAAATGCCACCGTGGCCTGGAGTGATGACACTTCTTACATTATCTGTGTCAAAAACCCAGTTTTGTTTTTGTTTTAATTTACAATTCTCATGTAACAATATCTTTGTAAAATAAGATGAGTTGTGCAAGATTAAAAAAACACATATAAAACACATTGCCACTTTTAAGTTCCGTGTCTCAACAGATATAAAATTACTTCATCAAACTGCTATAGAGTTTTTACACTCTCACTCTCCATTTCTCTTCATGGGCACTAATCCTTTGAAAACCAGCACAGTCTACAGACCACACGTGGAGTGGACCACACTTCAGTCGCCCTTACGCGGATCCTCTACTGTACCCACAGTGCAGGGTCAATAGAGGAATCTTAAAATATGCAGATGTCCATGCCCCTCAGAGCTAATGAATAGGATCTCTGGGAGAGCTGCCAGGGCGTGGGCATTTCAAAAAAGCTATAAAATTGACTCTGACTCTTAGCCAGGGCTGAGTACTACTGGCTTTGGAAAAGAGTGAAAACTTCAATTGTCTGGAATCTAGTTCCAATCTGTATTTTAAATATTATCAAAATCACTTCTTTTTTTCACATATCCTATATTCTAGTCAGCCAGGGCAGTTGGCCTTCCTAAAATAACTCTTCTAGGCCCGACGCAGTGGCTCAAGCCTGAAATCCCAGCATTTTGGGAGGCTGAGGCGGGCGGATCACGAGGTCAGGAGATCGAGACCATCCTGGCTAACACGGTGAAACCCTGTCTCTACTAAAAATACAGAAACTAGCCGGGTGAGGTGGCGGCGCCTGTGGTCCCAGCTACTCGGGAGGCTGAGGCAGGAGAATGGCGGGAACCCGGGAGGCAGAGCTTGCAGTGAACCAAGATGGCGCCACTCACTCCAGCCTGGGCGACAGAGCCAGACTCCATCTCAAAAGAAAAAAAAAAAAAAAAAAATCAGTTCTTGTTCTTTCCCACCTCTGTTGTCCATTTCCTGTTTTTTCTCCACTTTTCCAGTTTGGAATGTCCTTTCCACCATCTCCACTTGTCAAAATCCAGTTCATTGTTCAGTGCACATGCACTGAAATGCCCTATGTATGAAACCATTACTAGTTAATTGCAAACATTAATTTTACTCTCATCTAAATGTATTACTACTTTGATTCTTACTTGGCACTTATGATTCTTACCATAATTTATTTGGATTATGGTTGTATAGGCATTGTGGCATAGGGGAAAATAATTATATTCAGGAGGACTGCATATGAGTATAGATTGCTCCTCTTTCTAGCTGTGTCACCTTGGGTAAGTCCAATTCCTTCTCCAAACCTGAACACTAGGAATGGAATTCTTAACCTTCATCATAAGATAGTTATTATAAGTAAATGGAGTAATATATGTAAAACAATATAAATATATTATTGTCTGCTTTGTTAGATTATGAGCAAGTTTGAGGATAAAAGTAAGTAATATGAATCTCTACATTTCTACACACCCAGCAAACTATTTCCCACAGCAAGAATTCAGTATGAATTTTTCAACTCAGTGAATAAATGAATAAGTAGATTCCTTATATAGTAAGATTTCTAGGATGTTTCCCATTAGGCCATCCTGTTCAAAATTACTTCCAGCAATTTATTTATTGTTAATGCCTGACATTCCAGCATTAACATTTCTCCTTTGGATTAGCAGTGACTATGTTATCAAAGATAATTTTTTAAGTCATTCTTACTTATGCCTTTATGTAAATCTCCTCATCAGAGTATTTTATCTCCTGGTAAAGAAGTGTCTGGAGTCACATAAAGACACACAGAAGTTACTGGAGAGATGGGAAAGTGGTTTTGGGCATACCAAAGATAAATTTAATTAATTTCACCTGTTTTGTTAATGAAAGGAAGCTGACCTGATCAAATTACAACAACTTATCATTATTGATAACTTACTGCATAATAGACACATTATTAATGAATTTCCTAGAAATAGTTATCAGTAACATTTGTTGATATAGTCAGAAAGTAGGTATTAGTCAACTAGTAGGTAATGGAGAAATAATTTGAACTCACATTTGATGCTAGAGTCCAAGTTCTTGATCATTAAACTCAACTGCATTTAGAGCAGACTTCAGTGAAATCCAAGGAATATTTACTGCCATTCAATAATTACTTACCCAATAGCTAACACGGGCTAAGGCTGAGTGTAAAAATGTCTAGGACATAGAGCCCCTGACCTCAAAGGCCCTATATTCCAGTGGCAGAAAAAGTGAAATAAAAACTACAAAATCCAAACCAGAGTATGATGGTCTCGTGCAAGGAGACTTGAGCATGGCGTTGGTTGGGAGAGGCGAGTGATGTCATGCTTCCAGGAGAAGGACTCGTCACCACTCGTCTTGGTGAAAAGGCACCAAGAAGCCTCTTCAGCATGAGCAGAGAATAGGCAGAACAAGAGAATAAGGTGGGAAGTGCGGAGTATTCCATACCAGAAAGAATCTGCAAAGACGTGGAAGTGAGAGCGTCGGGTGCTTGGGGACCCTTATTCAGAGGTTGTGGCTGGAGGGTGTAGTTAGAGGATGTAAGAGACAGATGACATAAGTAGAGTCCAAGGAAGATTCAGAACCCACACATATTTTAGGGCTCATTTACCCTGTGGTTTAGGAAAAAAGATAAAGATACAATATTATGGATCTTGAATTAAGATCTCTGGAAAAAAGAATGCATGCTGAATTCTTATTTGAAAGAAAGTGTAATCCAGAACTTCACTCATACTTCTCTATGCCTTTATTTTTGCAATTGCTTTCAACAAGAGCCATCTAGTCAGATACTTGTTAACGTTTACCACAAATAGATACTGGAAGTCAAGGAAAGTTTCATGATTAAGATTCCTGACAAAGCTGTGACACTTGCTTTAGTTAAATTCAATCTACGTGAAAATTATTGCACTAAATATTAAAAACCAAAGGATTCTAGGGATATGGCAGTTAGAACACATTCCAATTGTGCTTTGCTCCTAACGCTAATCAACTGATCAATCGTCCCTCCTGGGCCCAGCAGCTATGGGTTCTTCAGGTGTTCAGGCCTGGGAGGTATGAGCAAGGCGTCTGGGAATGGCTGAGGCTGCTTATTGCTGTAGTCCCCCAAAATCAATGTGGGACAAACTGTAGATACAAGGGGAAAGATACCAGGAAGAGAGAGAGAGAGAGACAGACAGATAGGCAGACATAGAGAGAGAGAAGGGATGGAGGGAGGGAACGAGGAAGGGAGACATGGAGGGAGACAAGAGAGAGAAACCACACTAGGGAGACTGAAGGCTGGCTTGAGTTGATGTGGATGGGAAAAGTAGGTAGATGGTCCTGGGTTGAACCATGGTTGAAACTTTTGGCAAGAGAACAACATAATAGATTGCAGAAAAGTTTTGTTAATTCATTAAAAAAACATTTCCTCCAGAGTGGCAAAAAGTAACAATAGCCCAGTTTTTTACAGATGTGTTCTGAAGTTATAGCAAGCAGATCAAAAGTCTTGCAGGGGTGGGAAATCTTTGAAAAAATGTGGACCTAACAGCTTCCCTTAGACATGCACTCCTCTAGCGTCTCACAGCACTCAGGGCTGGTGGACTGGATCCTAGAAAGGCTGCCCTTTCCCAGTGGGACTTCATCTTTTTTTTTTTGGAGATAGAGTCTGGCTCTGTCACCCAGGCTGGAGTGTAGTGGCTCAATCTCTGCTCATTGCAACTTCCGCTTCCTGGGTTCCAGTAATTCTCCTGCCTCAGCCTCCTGAATAGCTGGGACTACAGGTGCCCACCACCATGCCCTGCCATTTTTTTTTTTGTATTTTAGTAGAGATGGGGTTTCACCATGTTGCCCAGGCTGGTCTCGAACCCCTGAGCTCAGGCAATCCACCCGCCTTGGCCTCCGAAAGTGCTGGGATTACAGGCGTGATCCCAGCCCCGGCCGGGGCTTCATCTTAAGACTTTGAAGTAGAGCCGTGATCAGAAGGACTGTTCGGAGGAATGTCATTGGATGAGAGGGATCCCACAGTGTCTGGGCTCTCTGCATTTTATCTTAACCCTAACTTTTTCCTCAGACTTACCCAAGACTGGCACAAATACTGCCCTTACACCTTTATGAGCTGAAATAAAGAAACAAGATGAAATAGTCACTATGTATCCTGTAAATGAGAATTGTCAGAGCAGATAGACTAAGAATTTTATAAATGGATGATAAGTATAGTTAAGACAATAATCTAAGATGTTAACAATATAAAATAAGAAATAATCATAAAATAGAGTATAGGAAAAATATTATATAATAAAATATAATTGCTGATATAAAGAACACAATAGATGGAATAAATATTTTGATGTTTACAGCTGAAGAGTAAATAAGTGAGCTTAAAGATCAGATTAAGGAATTCCTTGAGTGAATAAAGAAAGAGAAAACATAATAGAAAAACTGAAAGATATAGAGAATAGACTAAATATCAATACCTGGATGAGTCCCAAAAGGGGAGAAAAGAGAAAAGATAAGGGAAAAAATGTGGAAAATTAATAGACATTCTTCAGAATTAAAGAAACTTGAAAGACTTCAAATTGAAGAGTTTATCAGGGAAAAATGGAAAGATAAGGAACAATTTGCATTTAAATATTATAATGAGAACTAAGAATTCAAAGGCAAAAAAATTTAAAGACTGTCACCTAGAAAGATCATCTGCAAAAAAATAATCAGATTAGCCGACTTCTCAGCAGCAAACTAAATATAATGGGAAAATTTAGGACTTTTTAATGTACTGAAGAAAAAGAACTATGAATCTAAAGAGAAGTTGACTCATAAAAATGAGGGCTTTATAAAAGTATTTTCATACATAAAAGGCCTCAGAACTTTTACTATAAAATGGCCCTCATTTAAAACATTTTTTGAAGAAAAAAAAAAGCAGATGTTAAGGATAAATAAATATCTTAGTAAAACTCATTTTTATGTTAGGTAAGTAGAAGGATGAAAACAAGTAAAAGTCGATCCACAGCAATCTAACACTGAAGCCCTGGGAAATAACAACATAATCACTAGAGGCAAGACAAATAAATATTAGAAACAATCTAGTTTTTATTGTGTTAGGAGGAAGATGTGAATATGTATAAATTTAGGAAGTCAATAAGGACAGAATAGAAAGAGTATGGGCCATAAATACGACAATCATAATTATAAAAATAGAAAGATATTGCCTTTATTTATTTATTTTTTTTTAAATTTATTTATTATTATTATACTTTAAGTTGTAGGGTACATGTGCATAACGTGCAGGTTTGTTACATATGTATACTTGTGCCATGGTGGTGTGCTGCACCCATCAACTAAGATATTGCCTTTAAATCAGAAAGAGAAAATGTTATCTTACTGAAAGGAGGAAAGAAGGAGGGTAGAAATATCTGAAGAGAGAGAATAAATAAAAAACAATATAAGATGGCAGAAATAAGTTTTAATTAATTAATTATTATTATTATTATTATTATTATTATTGAGAGGGATTCTTGCTCTGTCACCCAGGCTGGAGTGGAGTGGTGTAATCTCGGCTCACTGCAACCTCTGCCTCCCGGATTCAAGCAATTCTCCTGCCTCACCTCCCGAGTAGCTGGGATTACAGGCAGGCACCACCACGCCTGGCTAATTTTTGTATTTTTAGTACAGACGGGGTTTCACCATGTTGGCCAGGCTGGTCTTGAACTCCTGACCTCAAGTGATCCCCCCTGCCTCGGCCTCCCAAAGTTTTGGGATAACAGACATGAGCCACTGCACCTGGCCCTTAATTTAATAATAATCATAATTTATACTTAAATTGAAAATGTGAATTAAGATGTCATAAATAAAATCTAGTTTAATACTAATTACACAAATTAAAACCCAGGGTAAACAAAAGAACGTGACGCCCTGAATTGGATGAAGAAATAGCTTGTCTGGAAGAGAAACTGAAAACAGGAATACTCAGAAAGACTGAAAACAAGAGGATGGAGAAAATATATCAAGCGTTTTCTAAAATTCAACGAGTGCTGACAGGCAGGAGTCAACACCGCAGACAGAGCTGGGTCAAGGTCAGATGTATTATAGAACAGCAGCAGCAGCAGCGGCAGGAGGAAAGACGGAGCAGCAGCTGAAGGAGACACCGTGAGGCCAGGTCAGGGGCCCAGGAGCCTCCGCATGGACAGCGTCAGCTCCATCCAAGCTGCTGGATTGGAGGGCGGCTGCCCCCAGCAGCAGGTGGTCTTGAAGATACAGCTCTGAGAAACACATGTGGAGGGGGTTTGTGGAGGGATGACTGTGGGGTGCATGGCGCCCTCTGAGGTGACCTGCTGCAGAATAATACCTATTGTAACAGACGAGTACGGATTTATAAAACACATGACAAATGCTTAATAACAAAGAAAAAAGTGAAATGAAAAATGAAGGTCAGAGTGGTAGACAAAGGAAGAAAGGGGGGAAGAGGAAGGGAGGGGGTAGGAGGAAAATGAAGACAAGAATAGTTTATGAATAAATATAAAATGTGTCAAATAAACTTAAAAAGAATGTATTATAATCTGTACTTAATTTCTCGCTCAATCATCTGAAAGTACCCATTTTCATGCCCTGTACAGTTACCGTAATTCCTTTTCTCTCCACATTCATTTTTGTTCTATTATATTTGTTGAAATGTAATCTTTCATGTTTAAAGTTCAATAATAAAAGCACTGTCTGGTAAAAAAAAATAAAAACAAAAATAAAAATCAATAAAAACAATAAGTAAAAGGCACAAATCCAGTGCTGTTCTGTTATGACTATGTGTTTTGCTTTGCCTATAAAATAGTTTTATCTCTGCTTTAAAAGAGCAACCAGATTGTGTTGCGTGTTGGCCAAAATATTTGAATATTTAAATTTTTAAATTTTATTTATAGGTATATCTGCGATCTGAGATGATAGGCGACTCCATTCAAAACAAAAGAAAACAAAACAAACAAAAATACTTTTATTGGATAAACAGAGCTGCCAGCACTTGCTTCCTGTCACAGGGTCAGTTGCAGGCAAGAAACACAAACTTCTACTATGTTCTGCCTTCCTCCTACTTCTTCTGAAAGCTCCTAGGTAGCAGGCGTTTTGCATGGCTGGACATTGTCCGTGGCAGAACTCACTCTTGCCTCATTTTGCAACAGCATCTGTAGCTGAGAGCCCAGAGAAGAAAAAATTCGTGACTCTTTTTGTTTTCTGAGAGATAGAACAGAGGAAAACAGATGTAAAAATGGATTCTACCAAAGTTGTCTACCAGAAGGCGATTTCTAGAGCATAGATTATCTTTCCTTGTTGTGAGAAATTTCCATTTGAATGCTGAAGGCGGAAGCTCATTCTGAAATAAAACTTAAAATGATAGTACCAGAAGTCCACTCACATAGACATATATTATTCCCTATCATTTGTGTTATTACTTTAACATTATTTTAAAATCTCTCATTTGGTATGTGAAAAAGATACGAACCTCTATCTCATGTTGTCTTTCTGCAAAACATCAAGGAAAGCATTAGAAACTCTGCCTTGAGTTTTTCATTATTGACTTTATTAACTGAATTTTCCTCTTTTAAGAGTCCTCAAGGCCGGGCGTGGTGGCTCACGCCTGTAATCCCAGCACTTTGGGAGGCCGAGGCAGGCAGATCACGAGGTCAGGAGATCGAGACCATCCTGGCTAACATGGTGAAACGCCGTCTCTACTAAAAATACAAAAAACTAGCCGGGCGTGGTTGCAGGTGCCTGTAGTCCCAGCTACTTGGGAGGCTGAGGCAGGAGAATGGTGGGAACCTGGGAGGCAGAGCTTGCAGTGAGCTGAGATCGCACCACTGCACTCCAGCCTGGGCGACAGAGCGAGACTCGTCTCAAAAAAAAAAAGAGTCCTCAAGTATTTTCAGAGTAGCAACTCTGGAATCATTATTTGTATTACTGGGAGTTATTAATACTTACTTTACTGTATAATATTGCATACAAGAATTAAGTTGTTCACCTAAAGTGAAACTCGAAAGCAAATTTAATTGCTAAGGGTTTTAATTTTTCAAAGGGAGTTGCTTCCACAGCCCTATCTCATGCTTGGGAGGTGGATATTCAAGGGATATTTGATGACGACAAATAGACAGAGGAAGGAGGTTTGTCAGTAATGCAGTGCTGGGCTCTGGCCTTTTTTAAATGAGTTAATGACTTTTGCTTCATGACGCATTTCTAATGGTACCTTGGTCTTTTGAAAGAGGATGGCACTGTCATAGCTCAGCGATATTAAGGGATCACATCATTGTGGCACATTAAAAGCAAGTGACTCAGACTTAAATGTTAAATACCTCACAGAATAAAAGGCCACCAACTAGTTAAAGAAAGAAGTTATTTGCACACAATGGATTATGAAGATAGTACTTAGTAAGAAAGTGTCTTGATGGTCCAATTCTAAAGCACAGTTACAATATCTAGGCAAAGAATTATGATGTGCACAGTTTTTCTCATTCAAATACCATCTCATTAGGGATCATACATTTTAATACGGATGGTGTTTTATTTGCATAAAGGCAATGTCTTTAACTCTTTATTCTCAAAGTAACCATTTTGCTTTAGTTTGGATTGTAAAATCATCTGATTTTGCTTTAGTTTGGATTTGCTTTAGTTTGGATTGTAAAACATCAGTGAGGAAATATGATTATTTTTCATCTATGAAAAGAAAATATTCCTGTATGATCCAGACTATACATCAAGTAGACAAAATCATTTCTTTGACTTTATATAAAGTTATCTTTTGAATCTGGTGGGCCTAATCTGATAGACAAAGGATTTAGATCTGAGAATGAAAACCCTGCATTATCTAGCCCCATCACTGATGTGGATTCATGAATTATTTAACATCTCTCATCAAGGAGTTACTCTTCAAAAAATGTATTTTGCCTCTTCCTCAATTACAAAATATCCAACTCAATTAAGGTGATTGATCTAGGGTTTTAAAAAAAATGTGATATTACATGGTGGATTGTTATGGAGAATATAGAATTGTTCAAGTAGGTTCAACTGTTCAACACATAAAATCACCATGTGCACAGTCTAACGAACAACTCATGGTAATAACTGAGGAAACCTAGGATTATTCTCATGCAGAATTTACAGGGAGGGGATGATTTTCACAGGTGCATGTGAGTCAGGGATGGCTTTATGCAGGAAGTGTTTTTGACTGCTGGGAATTGTCACTCACTTCTCATCTGCTGCTCTCATTCTTAGTGGCTGCTCGTTCACAGCAATTCCAGGTTGTGTAAAGACTGTTTCAGATAGGATGCTAAATATAAAGGTACAAATGAAATAATGGCGAGCAATAACTCACCCATGACCTGGACACAGGGAACATAGCCGTCCTGTCTTTTCCGGCATGCTGAGCCCTGGCACAGCTTTAATCTCTCATTTGAGTTTACCATGGGCCCTCTTTTTAGGTCAAATTTCTCCTTTTTTACTAGCTATCCACAATGTCTCTAATATTTCTAGCTCTGTATCAAGACAGACATGAGCCAGAATTCTGATTCTGTTACTTTTTTTCTATGACCAGACATGTACATTACAAATTGTATTTTGGCAACAGCAGGCAGAAGACAATAGGGGAGGCAGAGATCTGGAGAGAGAAAGAACAATTTTGAGATCATTACCAAACCCTAGATAAGAACTTAAGAAGACTTAATGTAGACATGAAGAGTAAAGTGGAGATTGACCCAATAAATATTGATGAGGAGCCTACCTACGTTTGGTGAACACTTAGATGTGAAGTGAGTCCAGTGGGGGTGTAGGAGCTCCACAGGCATCAGGAACCTCCATGCTTGCGACATGCAGGCTGGGAGCTGGGAGCATACAGCTTCCACTTTGCAGTCCAAGGGGGTAAGAATTGCTCCATCTCTGCCACCGTGTGTGTGTGTGTGTGTGTGTGTGTGTGTGTGTGTGTGTTTACGCGTGTGTGTGTCTGTGTTCCTGCCAGCAGGAAACAGCAGGAGAAGAGTAGGCTCCCTTTTTAAAGAACAGGTACAGGAAGTTGTATGCATTACTGTCGCTGACTTCAAGGGGAGAAACGGATGTGACCTTTATCTGAGTCCCTCTGAAATGCAGGGTTTTATAAATGAGCAAGAAGTGAGGACTGATACTGAAAATAAGTTCTTTTGTGAGAAGAAAGGACAATTCCCCTGACCTCCAGCAGAGCAGAAGAATGAAAAAAACTTGGATATTTTTCATGTCCTAGTGGCAATAGTAGGTGAATCTATAGATATAGATCCACACGTTTACACATATACACAGGCATATATAGATACACAGGTGTATTATGTGTGTGTTTGTGTGTGTGAGTTTGGGGATAACAATGTCTGGGCCAACAGCCCTACACCCCACCCTCATATCAACTTGAATCACACTTTTGGAGGAAGCTGTAAGAGAAGCCAAGTGTTTAGGGAGCATTACAACTACCCAGTGAGAAAGATGATTCTCAAACCAAATGGTGCTTAAATTCTCTTTGATTTCAGCTGTAATGTTATTTTCTGTAAGTTGGAGTAGAAATGGAAAGATCTGGGAAGGAGTACAGAACTGGCAGGGCATTACTGTAAACTGGAAGTGCTCCTAAAACAGTTATAAGTAATATTGTTTCAATCATTAAATTACCATTGAAGATATAATCACTTATATATCTTAATTTTTTTGATATATGCCTTCTATCATTTCACAGTTCTCATGCTGCCCTCATTATCATTTGAAAATGCAATTTTCAAACTCATAATTAGTATACTAAATGTTCCACAAGTAAAATTATAATCTGCCAATTTTCTATTTGCAAAAATCAATTTCATACCTATTGAAACACCGGAATAAACCAAGACCTCTTATCTGTAGCTGTATCCTGTTGTATATCCTAAGATTGAGTGTTACTCTTCTAGAATTTTATGGCTTTGTTGTTTTTTGAAAAACAAATCAAATTTAGTGCTTTGAGCCATTTCCTGTATGAGCGATTACGAAGTGTGAAAAAGAAAATAGGTTTAGGGAATCTCTACTGGTAGAACCCAGCACACTTGGGGAAGTAGCTGAGACACATAAGCTTAGATATTTCAAGGTAGATGTATTTGGAAATTATAGGGAAGTTTTAAGTCTTAGCTGGCAGAGATAATAACCAGACAGGTCTCTTGTAACATTTTTTTCTGGGAGATAAGAATGTTAATGAGGTCAGAGAGCAGTTCAACAATGGCATAATAAGTCATGCAGATTTTATAGCGAAGCAAAGATGAAAAGGAGTGGGAGAAAGGAAATAAGATGTTAACCTCTAGGTTTGAAAGGACTTCACCATTACTCACACTGGGGTTACCCATTTTAGCGCAAATAGCAGGACCAATAGCACTAGATTCTGCAGCTTATATTCTATCAGTACTGGTATTAAATTACCGCATTTTAAACGTCAGCAATTGCATATAAATACATGCTCTGGGTCTCTTTGGTACAAACGGTCTCAGAAAGTTTATGACATGCTGTGGGGAGGAAAAGAGAAGACTTATGTTGGCTTACAGTATCCACTGCTCTAAAGCAGAATGACTTTGTCAGCACAGAAATGCTTCTTTATTGTCATCAAGACTGTTGTGGCTTTTATAGCTGTTGTGTTTATGGATTGTAAGAACAGAAAGTCATCATATTTAGATTTACTAAGTAGTCAGTGAGACCAGGCAAACATTTTACATTATCATTTAAAAAGGCAATCTAGGGGGGTCATTTTAAGATATGTCTATTTTAAAATTATCTGGATAATTTTGGTCAGTAATAATATTTTATGCTTCAAATATTTACTTCTCTTTTACCTATTTACCAATGCAAATTTTGGATCAGATTATGAGTTCCTAGATAAGGAAGCATTTTATAACTATTAAATGTTGTCTGGAGGAGAATTTCTACCATTTTGGAGTCGGTGTTAGAGGAAGCCAGTGACGCACAGTCAGAGGCCAGGGTCTGGCCCTGCGTCCTCCTGCACACAGGAAAGCGTTGGACTCAGGACCCTCACACAATTTAGACTTTCTCCCTTCAAGATTAAAGGTGGTTAAATTCATAACATCCAAGGACTCCTTTGATCTTACATATGATCCGAACAGGTAAATTAAGTGGAAGAACAAATAACAGTGAGGTGAAATGCTTGAAAAAAATAATGCTTGAAAAAAAATATAGCAAATACTATGCTACAACATGGTAAACCTCAAAAACATTACGTTAAGCAAAATAAGCCCAGATACAAAACACTGCATATTCTATAATTCCATTCATGTGAATACATCCAGAATAAGCAAGTCTATAGAGACAGAAAGTAAATTAGGGGCTTCCCAGGGCTGGGGGAATTTCTCGAGAGTTAATGGCTGAGGGACCCCGGAGGGGTCCTTTTGGGGGTAGTGAAAATATTCTAAAATTGATCATGACAATAGATGCATAACTCTGTCCACATAGTAAAAGCCAATGAATTGTGTTCTTTTTTTTTTTTTTTTTTTCTGAGACGGAGTCTGGCTCTGTCACCCAGGCTGGAGTGCAGTGGCCGCATCTCAGCTCACTGCAAGCTCCGCCTCCCGGGTTTACGCCATTCTCCTGCCTCAGCCTCCCGAGTAGCTGGGACTACAGGCGCCCGCCACCTCGCCCGGCTAGTTTTTTGTATTTTTTAGTAGAGACGGGGTTTCACCGTGTTAGCCAGGATGGTCTCGATCTCCTGACCTCGTGATCCGCCCGTCTCGGCCTCCCAAAGTGCTGGGATTACAGGCTTGAGCCACCGCGCCCAGCCTGAATTGTGTTCTTAAATGGGTGAATTGTGTGTTCTGTGAATTACTTCTCAATAAAGCTGTTAAAAAATCATTTGGATTTAAGTGCCAAGGATTGATACTGGAAGAATGAAAATGGTCCCTTTTACTGTGATGCCAGCCTCTGGTTTAAAATGACTAGATTGTCTTTATTATTAATGAAGATGACCATTAGCATAGGAAATGCAAAATAGGTAGATTCATCTCAGTTGCTTTCTTACTGCCTCTTACCAACTTTTTGCAGCGCCTTTACCTGCTATGAGTGTTACTGTTCTCACTAGATCTCATTGGACAATGAAGTTTCTATTGCTGGGTCTCTTAACATTCTATGCTTCTGCTTCAGCCATGCCCACCCATCACCACTATCAGCTGGACTCTATGTCCACAATGAGTGTCAGTAATAAAAGCTAATCTGGAGAGAAGGACACTCATAGCTAAGCAATAGTAACAAATGTATTTGCATAACATACGCATCATCTAATTTCATTCTTACACTTCTGTGGCATGATTAGAGGAGACATTATTATCCCCAGTTCACAGAATAAGGAATCAAGGACCAGAAAAGTTAAGTGTTTTGTCTAATGTGTAATTTGCTATTAGTTGTAAATCCTAGATCAGAATGTAGTACTATCTGTTCACAGAAACCATGCTCTTTCTTTCGCATTATGCTGACTCTTTTACCAAAATGAGAATCCTTTTGAAATGCTCTGTTCTTTTAAAATAGAGTTGTTATGTAAAATCTCCTAGCGAAAGAAATAGTCCAGAAAGCTTGAAGAGAAACTGAAACTTGAAAAATCTACCTAACAAAGGTGATAAAGGATTTCAGTTTTGCAAAAAGTGCAATACAGAATGTCTTCAGAAAGAAAGTTCTCATATGGATTTAAAATATGATTCAATTTACAGAAGTCAGAGGCAATTGCTATGTTGAAATATGAAGTAGAGAGCCTAAATTTAAGTCCTAGTTCTTCCATTAACCACCTGAGTAAATTGTGAAGCCCGCAGGAGCTTCAATTTTCTCAGCAATAAAATAAGAGTTTAGTTATATTTCATTCATTCATTCACCAAATATATGCCCAGTTGTTCTTCCAGATGGCATGAATCCCACAGTGAAGAAGTCAGAATACGTTGGTCTTGTGAGGGGCAGCTGCTGATTTTCTCTGAGCTCTGTTTCCAGCCTTCACATGCTCTGCTGTTCATCACAGGGTAAATTCTGACTGTCGGAGGTACTGACAGAAGATTAGGGAAGAACAGATATGGAAAAATCAAAGTATTTCTCCCAGTCACCCACCTTCAGTGATCCCTGCTTCTGTCAGGAAACCCACCATGATTGTCTGTCTGGAAACCCTGCCCACTTCCACTGTGTCTGTAGCCATAGGGGCAGTAACAGCTTCCCAAGCATGGCTCATGTCTGGGTAACTCATGATCCCCTTTCTAATAAAAGTGTACCTGTAGATCAAAAATCTTGACAAACCCTAAGCAAGAGAAAGGCTAAGAAAAACGTATCAAGGCACATTATAATAAGATTGTTGAAAATACATTAAGAGAAACTCTTAAAAGCAGTCAGAGATAAAGAGAAACAAAAATGAGAAATCCTGCTAACTTTTTATCATAAATAAGGAAAGCAAGACTGGGCCAAAAAGCAATAAGAGCAAAAGTCCCTCCCAACCTAGAATTCTGTATCCCGCAAAAATATCTTTCCACATTGAAACCATTTACTCTGGTGTGATGATGATGCATTGCATGCCTATGTCAAAATATCTCATGTACCCCATAAATATTTACATGTACTATGTACCCATAAAATTAAAAAGTAAATAAAAACATCGACTTGGTGTTACTCACATTTTTGATTCTTTTATAGTTCAAGCATAAAATTGTAGCATACACAATTTTTAATTCTAGTTGGGGAAGAAAAACCAGAAGAAACATACTGGTGACTATTGGAGCAACCTCAATACTCTTTAGCAATTTACCCTTGTCTTCTCGAAGAGTCCTGGACGTTTGACCATTTCGTCTCTTCGTGGAGGGGCTTCTGTTAGAACATTCTAACCTCGGAATTTCCATAGTTCTTGTGTAGTACTAGGTTGTCAACACCAGATGTATTCGCTTTTTGAAGGCCTTTGATGTTTTCCGGGCTGTGTGGGTACAATATTTAGGTGCTTTTTCGTTGGATATAGCTTTCATTTTACTCGAGTAGAGGTCTGATTAATTTCAAGTTCAGCGTTTACTGCCCAGTGCAAACTACAACTTTGGTTCCATCTGGCACACTATGACAGTTTAGAGAGTTTCTGTGGTTTTGGAAAGAACTGAAGATCAGAAAAGCAAAATGGATAGTCTCAAAGACTTAACAGAGACTCAAGTAAAAAATTTAAAATCACAAATTGTTTGGCCAACATTCGAAAAGGAAAACAGACATTTTTGTTAGAGTTCTTATTTGATTTTTCTGTTGTTGTAAATTTGAAGACTACTCATACATATAAATACATTGAGATTTCTTTGTGAAACACAGTATTTCTGTCAATCTTGGCATATTTCATCTTGGAATTTTACTATTATAACACCTTAAAAAATAAAGGCTTAAGTTTTAGATATAACACCTTACAATTTTAGCAATATTTGACACTATGTATCATGTTTTCAAGGAATTTGTGAATAGGAAAGGATTAACTTCGAGAACACAAAGACTTTCAATATGAACGGTCATGCTAGGTCAACTGGTGTATCAGACAATGCTGGTTTATAGTAGAGTGCGCACCTGTCACAAATCCCCATGCTAAGTGCTGTGAGGGCACTGAGGCTCAAATTTCAAATTTGCGCACTAAAGGCTCAAATTTCCCTGCGTATATTAGAATTTGTATCCTAGTATATTTAAGAAAGAATATTCCAGGTAAAAAAAATGAGTACTCTGGGGAGAGAAGAGGCAAAGAGAGAGATTAAGTGCAAAGTGATTTAAAACTAATTCTGCTTTCTTTTAACTTTTGGATTTGGGGCTGAAATCATTAGACCAAGAGAACACGGATCAAGTCGTTGTAACAAATTTAATTTGCTTCTTTGATATCTCCTCAAAGGGCTAAATGTTTATTGACTTCTTAAAAAATGCTATGTGGCTTGCCAGACTTAGCTTACAAGTTTGGTTAAAGAGAGACTGAGATGAGCATAAAGGAAAGGACATTGAAAGAGGCAGAGATGAAGGAAGACATTGTAACTTACTCCTTTTATCCTACCCATCAAAGGAAAGACAAGTTGACATTCAGTTTTCTTAAAAAAAAATTAACCGCTATATAGTCATTTACATTCTTGATAATTTTCAGATGGTTTTAGTTGATACTTTAAATATTAAATAAAAACTGTTTGCTTGTTTACCTGTATGAATATGTGCTGAAGATATCGAGTGAAGAAATTTGTTGGATTCCAAATATATTTCCTTAAAGGAAATATTTCAATGAGCAGAATTAATGTAAGTAAATGTATCATTGCAAAATCATTTGTATTATTTCAGAGAATATGGAAATTGAGCCTACTGTGTTTTATTAGTGTGAAGTAGAGCATTAAAAATTTTCTTCTTCAGCCATTTCATTCATCAGTTTATTCAGTTACATATGTACTATATCTTGAGACTGACTATGACTCATATATTTACTTTTTTTCTGTAGACCTCCCCTATGGACAGTATTTACTCTTGAAGACAAAAGTTTAGCATTCAGTCTGTATATACTAAAAACATGATTTCTACAGAAGTCTGGAAATAGAAAAGGCCACAATTTCGAGATTAGTTACTTTTATTAATTACCTGTTGCCTCCTCCTCGCCACACACACGCACATGCACACCAAACTCAATGACTTCAAACTATAATCATTCACTATTTCTTATAAGTTCCCAGGGTGGATGGATCTAGGCAGGACAGGATCAGAAGTTGTAGTCTTAATTGGACCAACTTGCACACGTCACCAGCCGAGTGTTAGCCGTCTGGGTTGGGCAGGGGTCCTTGGATGTGGCTCTGTCCCACATGTCTTTTGTCTTCCTCCTGAGACCCCCAGAAATGGCTGGAGCCGAGACACAGAAGGGCAATCAGAGCTACTGTGAACCTTGTAAAACCCACACTGTCAATCTCACCTCATCCTGTTGGCTACAGCAAGTCCGATTCCCGGACCCAGAGTCACCTATTGTGGAAAGAATAGCAGACACGCGTGGCAAGACAAGGACACAGAAGATGACTAAACGGAGTGATTGATGTGGTGTATGGAATGTGTGCTGCAAAGGGAAGCACCTGTAAGGCACGTTTGAGAAGATATCAGCCGCGAATAGTCCTCTAAGATTAAGAAAATATACTTCCCAAACCTTTGTAACTAGATCCCAGCACTCAAGACCTTCACTGGCCATGTCTTTGTTTTTTGTCTATTTTTTTTTTTGGTGCCAGCTTTGGAAACAGAATGTCCTATAAGTGGACTAGTCACAATATTGGGTATGCCTACAGCATACATGTTATGGCGGATCCTATTTGAACACTGCATTTTGTCACTGTATCACGAATCTACGCATCTTATGTCCCAGTCGCTATACCACCATCATTTTGATACTACTCTGTTAAGTCACTTTACCAATTCTGTTGCAAATAGGAAGATTGAAACAGACCCAGCTGGGCGTGGTGACTTACGTCTGTAATCCCAACACTTTGGGAGGCTGAGGTGGGCAGATCACCTGATTTCAGGAGTTTGAGATGAGTCTGGCCAACATGGTGAAACTCCATCTCTACTGAAAACACAATAACTAGCCACGCATGGTGGCGGACGCCTGTAGGCCCAGCTACTCGGAGACTGAGGCTGGAGAATCGTTTGAACCCGGGAGGCGGAGGTTGTGGTGAGCCGAGATCACGCCACTGCACTCCAGTCTGGGTGACAGAGCGAGACTCCAGCAACAAACAAACAAACAAACGAAACAACGACAAACCAAAAACACATACCTAACAGTTCCATAGACAGTTGTTTTTGGATAAACGTAAAAATCGAATATTCTGGTCTTAAAGCTTGAAACTATCTGGTTCTATAAGTAGTCATTTTGTTTTCTATACATTTCCAACAATTCATTATTTGTTCTATTGATCTAAAGTTCCTAATATACCTTTGTGAAGCCTCCAAAAATTGATAGAGAGGACATCAGCCATTTAAAATTTCATTGGTTTTCCTTACCTCTGATTGATCTAGAGAGCTATGAGAGATTTAAGGTTCCTGGCAATAAACTGCATAAAACACTTTTTTATAAGTTCTGAACAGGAACAGTACATTATTTATTATTTGAAAACCTAAGTGAGAATAAAAATGTTTAAATGGTATTTATTACCAAGGTAATTCAATACAGTCAATAATTTGAGTTGGTTTCAGATCTTTTAATGAGGAAAACCTGATACACATACAAAGTTAATGTTCAGGAAATATTGGCCTTTTCCTTAAGGAAATTATATTGATTGGGATTTTCGCAAACTATTTTATTTGTGTTTATCATTATTAGCATTAAGTGACATTCATTTGGATTAAGCAGTAAAAACGTTTTTAAAATGTGAGACTTCGTAGTGATTTCTGATCCCAAGTCATTCATCACTGATGAACCTTCATGTGTGTACCTGAAAACAAGATGTGCACCAGTGCTGCACTGCTTTGAAAACGGTGGTGGTGAAACTTACCCAATCAGTTCTCAGTACTGCATCGAGAAACCAATCTTGGAAAAGTGTGATGATGCTCTTTTAAAATAGCTGAAAATAAATTGCTGTGTGCTTTTCCTTACTTTGTCCCTGTTTTGTTGTATAGTACTTAAGTGAAAGGAGATGATTAATTCTTATATTGAATTTCCAAAACTGACATTTGCATTTACCATCTTTTAAATGGCATTTTTTCCAAAATTGATATTTGCATTTACCATTTTTTTTTAATGACAACAAGAAACCGTAGTTGTCTTACTTTGAAAAGTTTGGCGTAGAACCTGTCACATTTTGATGCTTTTGGTCACAGTTCTGTCACTAGAATACTAGCAATTATGCAATGAATAACCTAACTACTTTAATACAGTGGTTTGAAGCACTGCAGGCAGTAATCCACAAATGCCAAATCACAGTGTTTTAATTTGTGACATGTTAGAGCGAATGATAGGACTTTCTGTAGTATAAACATCCTATTAACTAATGCTTGTGCTGTTAAGTAACAGGGCTTTGACTCTCGGGTTGAAGAAGGCACCAATCCCTGCTAAATTTTGAGCATTGACAGCAGTCAAAGCTTTGTTTTCAGACTCTGGAGAAGGTGACGATCAAAATGAACTGCTTTCGTGAGACAAGGCCAGAAATTAAAACCACTTAATCTCTCTAGGTCCAGGGACTATTGTGGAAGAGGTAGGCATGTGAGATTGTCAGGGCTGATTTTTGAGGCATAGGATTACTTCAGCTTTTCTATAAATTAAACAACATTAATATCAAAAGCTCATTGAAACCAGGCTAGTGTCCAGATCCATGTCTTGGAATAACAGAGTTTTCTTGAAGCATTGATCTGCTCCTTAATAGAAAATTGCAAAAAGGTTATAAAAGTTTATAGAAATTGGCCAGGCACAGTAGCTCATGCCTGTAATCCCAGCACTTTGGGAGGCCGAGGTGGCTGGATCACGAGGTTAGGAGTCCAAGACCAGCCTGGCCAAGATGGTGAAACCCCATCTCTACTAAAAATACAAAAATTAGCAAGGCGTGGTGGCAGGCACCTGTAGTCCCAACTACTCGGGAGGCTGAGGCAGAGAGTTGCTTGAACCCGGGAGGCGGAAGTTGCAGTGAGCTGAGATGGCACCACTGCACTCCAGCCTGGGTGACAGAGTGAGACTCCGTCTCAAAAAAAAAAAAAAAAAAAGTTTATAGAAATCTTTACCTTATTGTAAAAGTGATTATATTAGATTTGTTTATAATATTTTATTAAAATTAGCTTTAACATTAATCAAATGCCATTCAAAGGAAAATTTTTTTAAAAATATGTAATATTGAGAGATAAAATATTTTGTTTACTTTTTGAGTAAATTGCAGAGAGAAAAGACAGTGGGTAGAGACAGATTTTGTTGGCCTCATGCTGTCTTTATTAGGTCTTATTGTTTGGGAAACAGAGTCTCTTCTCTATCAAAATGTAAATGTTTTTGATTTTTCACTTTGGCTAAATGAATGACTATTTTGTAGTGACTTGTGATCCTATTTTGTGATATTAAGTGTCTTAAAACTTTGATATTTGGTAAACTTCCTAGGAGTAAAATTTCAAGTTCTGAATTCAGTCTTTTTGTCCTCAAACTAACTTTTCCAGATATTAGGTTCCCTGACGTGCAAGAGAGACATAACAGGCTTATTCATTATGTTAGAATTATGCAGGAAGCATTGTCAAATCTGAGGTGGTGTTTAGCTTCCTTTGGGTTGTATTTATATAAATGTAGTGATAATATGTGTTCTAGGATTGTATGAGATACTTAAAATTCTGATATTTTAAAATGTATGTTGTCAGTAATAATCATAATTATTAAGTTGTTGTATGCCACAGAAATGACCAAATTTTCTTGTCAACTGTGTCTTTAACTATGGGTATCTCAAGACTTTTTGTTATCCACAATTGTTGTTTTGCTTTGATCCTTCTCAAAAAGTGACTTACAATCAGCCACAGTCCAAACATTGCTTCTTTGGAAGAGTTCATAAAAAGGACTCTTGAATGGAAGTTTCAGTAACTTTGGAGATTGTGTCTTTGGATTAGAGAGAAAACTTCTAGGGGCCTAATTGAAAGGCTGATGTGTTCATCAAGACTGCCACTAACCCAATATGAAGCAGAGCAGGAGCTGATTGCATAGACTCAACTAATAATGACCGAAATAATCTTTTATGATTTTTATGTTTGAAATATTGCTGTTTCTTTTTGTTTTGTTTTTCAGAGTCTGAAGAGTTTTTTCCTTTGGAGATATTTACAGGCTTTAAGTATGCTTTAAGTGTACTGAATAGAGTACACTTTTAAAAACAGAATTTGAAGCCTATTTTTCTCTCTGCTCAATTTCTCCATAATTTGTAAACTATTTGTGAATATTCTTAACTCATGGCAATGTGTTTGTTTGCATAACAACATGTTTTCTTTTATAAAGGAAACCCCTTCCCCAGTTGGAGGAACTGGTTATTTCCCAGGGCTTTGACTGAAATGAACTTGTGAGAGGTTCCAGCAAAGCCAATCCAGGAATGCCTATGTAGACAATGATCTTGTTGCATTTCGTGTAATCAGGCTAGTACATGGGACTGAAGCCTATTTTGCAGGTAGATTGGTCCTGCTGTGATTTTGAAACCATCCCCAACAGTCCCATTTTGGATAAACATAGAAATGGACCCTTCTGCTGTTAAAGCTTGAGCCTTGGCCGGGCGCGGTGGCTCAAGCCTGTAATCCCAGCACTTTGGGAGGCCAAGACGGGTGGATCACGAGGTCAGGAGATCGAGACCATCCTGGCTAACATGGTGAAACCCCGTCTCTACTAAAAAAATACAAAAAAACTAGCCGGGCGAGGTGGCGGGCGCCTGTAGTCCCAGCTACTCGGGAGGCTGAGGCAGGAGAATGGCGTAAACCCGGGAGGCGGAGCTTACAGTGAGCCGAGATCCGGCCACTGCACTCCAGCCTGGGCAACAGAGCAAGACTCTGTCTCAAAAAAAAAAAAAGAAAAAAAAAAAAAGCTTGAGCCTTACATTGGTTTTGTTTTTTGTTTTTTGTTTTTTGTTTTTTTTTTTTTGAGACGGAGTCATTGGTTTTATCTGAGTTCCTTCCTCAAGAAATTACCTTCAGGCCTCTTACAAAAAGCATCAAAGAACTGAACCCAGATCACCGCACTAGATGCGGGACTCTTCATTCACCAGGATGGCTTCCTTGACTCTTTGGAGTTCCTGTTTTCTTACACATTGTTACATTTCTTGTCTGCTATATAAACCCCTGGTTTTAGTCAGTCAGGAAGATGGATTTGAGTTTCAGCTGGCATCTCCTCAGCTGCAGCACCAAATTAAAGCCTTCTCCCTTGGCAACACTGTTGTCTCAGTGATTGGCTTTCTGTGTGGGAGCAGCAGGACCCAGACCAAATCCCTGGTGTTTCACTAACAATTTGTCTCTGGTGGTTGTCGGGGGCTGGAGAGAGAAATACTGTGTTTCAGAACAAAACTCTAAAATGAGATTAACCTTTGATTCCTGGGTGGCTATGTGGTCACCCATGGTGTGGAGTTGCCCATGACACCCCTTCACAGCAGGAGGCAGCCAGAAAGATCAACAACCAGATTCCCCATGATTGAGGAATTGATAAATAGAAAGGGGGGCCTGAAACTGATCCAGGAGTCCCAGAGACAATCATTTTTGGATAAACACAGAAATTGATCCTTCTGGTTTTTTTGTTTGTTTTTGTTTTTTGACAGAGTCTCACTCTATTGTCCAGGCTGGAGTGCAATGGCACAATCTCAGCTCACTGCAACCTCCGCCTCCCAGGTTTAAGCGATTCTCCTGCATCAGCCCCCTGAGTAACTGGGATTACAGGCGCCACCACCATGCCTGGCTTTTTGTATTTTTAGTAGAGACGGGTTTCACCATGTTGGCCAGGCTGGTCTTAACGCCTACCTTCTGATCCGCCTGCCTCGGACTCCCAAAGTGCTGGTAGTACAGGCATGAGCCACCGCGTCTGGCCGTGAGCCACTGCAACCAGCCAATCCTTCTGGTCTTCAAGCTTGAAACTGACATTTGTTTTTTCTGAGTTCCTTCCTTGGAAAATGACCTTCAGACCTCTCAAAAAAAGTATCAAAGAACTGAAACTCACTAGATCATCACATCCAGACAGTGAGATGCCAGACCCCTCATTCATCATGATGGCTTCCTTGCCCCTCCCTAGTTCTTGTTTTCTTACACATTGTTACAATCCTTTCCTGCTATATAAACTCCTAGTTTCAGTAAGTCCCAGAGACAGATTTGAGACTGAGTTCCCATCTCTTGGCCTGTAGCACCTGATTAAAGCTTCTTCCTTGGCAATACTCATCACCCTGGTCGTTGGTCTTCCGTGTCGAGAGCAGCAGGACCTGAACCAAACCGCTGGTGTTTCGGTAACAATATGACAAAAATCTCATCTAAAGAATGGTTTTCTTTATGGTCATCCTTTCCTTCACTTTCCGATTCTTCTTGGAAGCCTTGTTAAATAAAAACAATAAAGATTTGGGGATGAGAATGCATAAGAGAAAGTTTTTTCTTAGTAGGATTCATGAAATGGAGGAAGGACAAAAATACCACAAAGGAAGAAAGGTTTCCAAAAGAAGTTGCCCTTTCATTTGTGTTTCATTTCCCTTCCCAGATTTAGCTTGTGCGACATACAATTTAAAGGTGCTCCTTTGCCAGTGTAATGATTAGACCTGTTACTTTGCATCCTCTCTGAATAAATAGCAGTTGTTAGAAAAAGACTAACTCAAAAGCTGTAGGGCAGACCCTAGTTCTATCTTATTCACAAATGCTCTGCACTAATTGTGCTAACAGAAAGTTGCAAGAATCCTATTAAATATGTATTTTTACCCTATATTTTTATGTATTTATTCACAAAATGGAAACTAAAACTGTGCAAGAATCCTATTAAATACGTATTTTTACCCTATATTTTTATGTATTTATTCACAAAATGGAAACTAAAACTGTGCATACAACAGCAAAAGCAGTATTTTGGTGCTGACTATTGCTTCCTAGACTTTAAAAATTTTCTACTGTAATAATTTTCAGTAGATTAAAATATCATCATCTATGACAGCTACACAGTTTTATATTTAATTTGTTTTTAAGCAACCAGAAATGAGTATTAAAGTTTTGGGTTTTTTTTTCAATTATAAAAATAAGGCAATGACACGATCGACCTAGTTAGCAATATTTCCCCACAGTTAGGTTTTTTTTTTTTTCCTTTTTAAATCATATGTCTTAAAATTGCTGACTTTGGAACAGTAGGGGAACATGTGAATTAGAATGTTTTATAAAAATTTCACAAAATGTTAGCATTAAAGTCATAGTTACATGTTTGTAATTCATTCAAAAAGTAGTGTTTTCTGCTTATACCCACAGAAGTCATCTCTCACTAATAAATAATCGTTACAGTTTTCAAAGAACTTTCAGCTTCGTTTCACTGAGATTTAAAGAGGTGACTTGTTCAAAGTTACCTAAAAAGTAGGATGTGGAGCCCACACTTACCTATAATTTTATACCTCATGTTCTAAAAAAATAGTGTACAAGCTCCATAACCTTGCAAAACCTCTCTATTCTTGTGATTTTCTCTCAAATTTTTATAAATTGAGGTTATGCCACATACACAGTGAGATTTTCCTCAGTGTTATAGATGACACGTTCGGTCTTTCCAACTAAATCGGCACTTCATTATAGGTCAAGATCTCATGTGCAGGCTGTTACTTTAGCATCTCTCTTCTCTACCCCAGAGCCCTTAACGTCTTCAAGCTTATCGTCGGCTCAATAATATTTGGTGAGTGAATATAAAGAAATGAATCACCATTCATGCAAGTTATAGCATTTCAAAGTTCAAGCTAATTTGAAGTTTCTTTGATTTAGTACACAGGACTTAATGTGTGTGGGTATGTATTTCTAAATCATCAAGGATCTTGTAACAATAAATGGTATTGAGTTTTCAGAATGTATGAGAGTCTGATCTAAGGAGGGCTTTCAGAATTTTGTTGAATTGTATCTCTACTGAGGCTTAAATTAATGCTTTCTCTTCCCATTCACTAAAGTTCCTAAATCTGCTTCTTAAAAAATAAATTTATGTTTTTCTGCTCCGAATGTTGAAAGGCTTCCAAAAGGTCCTAAAAGCACAGTATTTCATATCCTGGAGTTTCAATGAACTTTTTTTTTTTTTTTCTTAATAGCTCCGTGAAACTGGAGAATAATTACCTTTTCAGTTAATGTTGAACTGATGGCATTTTTAAACAAGAAGCTGGCAGCAAATATTATGTCAAGCTATAGTGCATTGAAGAGTGGTTTGGCCACTTTGCAACTCACCTCTGAAATATCAGACTTCCTTTGTCGAGCCAAGGACAGCATTAAGAAATCACACCGTAGAGGTGGAGGGGATGCTGGGATACTTTGCTCCAGGCATAGAGTCTGTTTCTCTGCACACTACTACGTGAGCCTGACTTTCCAATCCTTTTTACAACCTGGCAGTTCTTTTGCAAAGACCCTAAGTTCCATTTTCTCACAGGCTAACAAATATGTAGATATAAATAGGTTAACGTTAATAAGCCATTTAAATGCTTTAATGTTTCTTTGGTTTGTTTAAAAATTGGGGCAAATTCAGGGTCTTTTCCCATACCTTTTGCAATGCCTCAAGAAGACAAGAAGGTAGTATTTTCCAGCAGTAACTCAGTGCGTGCTATACTGATAACTGAAATAAACTGTAGCAGAGCCAACCCTTTCACTTAAACATAACAGATATGTCAATCAATCAGGACACTTCTGAAAATATACTTTCTTGTGAGCAAACCTCTGTATTCCACACTTTGAAAGATATTAAGTAAAGATGAAATAATTGAGGTTATAACAACTCAATTATATAAATATAAATAACTATATTTAATGTAGAGTGGAAAGTATTAAACTTCATAATAGATGTACAGATAAAAGGCTCTGTATGTGGAAAAGAAAAAGACGGCTTCCTCTTTGAGGGGGTTAGTAGATGGTGAGGGAGGGGTGAGGACAGAGCCAGAAGGCCTGGTTCAGAATTGGTTTTGACATGGCTAGAGCAGAGTTTCTCCCAGAGACAGACACACAGGAGACAAACTGTGCAAAGAGAGAGAGAGAAAGATCAACTGAAAGTCATAAATCTAGCGTTAGTGATCAAGATTGGGGTCACAGAGTTGGGAGATCAGAGCTGGGAAGATCAAAATGAGACCTGAGAGGATTAGAATTAGAATAATTTGGAAACAAGTAAAGACAGGTCCACAACCACAAACACTGAAAACAGTTCTCGGGACATTGGACTTGAGGTACTTGGTTTGGGCCATCTTGTTAACTGGACAGGAGGATCATGTGGAGAAGATGTTATGCGCATAATGAAAGGTTATGCCCAATTCTGCTCGTACTGATGGCTCTGTGTGTGTGTGTGTGTGTGTGTGTGTGTATGTGTGTGTGTGTATCTGTGTGAAGAAGGATTGTGTCATTTGTGCTACAGTTTATGTTTGGAATAAAGTTTTATGTGATCCAGAAAACAGTTCACAAATGAATACATCATTCTGAATCTAAAAATCACATTAAGTCCTACATTACCTATACTGTTAAGGTTCAGGTTATCAACTGGATAACACAATTTCTTAATCTCATCTTTAACTGCATAAATGCGATTTTAGTGGACACAGATTCTCTAAATATATGAAAGATATAAAGGAGGCAACTGGATAATTGATGTGCTTAGACCTTGGTTCTGTTATCTTCCTGGTAAGAACTTTATTGAGGTCTGTTTTACACATCACGAAAGTTCAGCCCTTGCAGGTATACAATTCAATGACTGTTTTGTAACTCTGTGGCATGGTGGAAATATCGCCATAAATCGATCTCAGAGCATTTTTCCATGCCCCATCTAAAATCCCTACTGCCTATTTACAGTTAATCCTTTTTCACACTTTAATCCCCAGGCAACTACTAATCTAGTATTGATCATTAAAAGTGGAATCCACAGTCTGTGGTCTCTTGTGTCTGCCTTCTTTCACTTAGGGCAATGTTTCTGAGGTTCCTCTGTGATGTAGCAGGTACCGGCACCTCATTCCTTCTTATTAGCCAATGCGATTTCACCGTATGAATATACCATATTTGTATCCATTCACCAGCTGAGGGGTGGTCAGGTTGTTCTCAGGTCCTGGCTTTTAGGAATAATGCTGCTGTAAACATTGACGTGCAAGTCTTTATGTAGATATATGCTTCTTTTCTCTTGGATAGATACTTAGGAGTGGAATTGCTTGGTGATATGGTAGTTTTATGTACAACATTTTGAGGAAATGCCAAATTATTTTCCAGAGGAGCTGAAATGGCTCTATTTTCTTGATGATGATGAAGATAATATCTGCTACTACTATTTTTATGTGATGTGGGCTAAGATTAATTTAAAAATTACATATATCTATAACATTTTCCATTCAATTCTCACAAAAATTCCTTGTGGAAATCACCAATATTATTATTCCCATATATGTGTGTGTGTGTGTGTGTGTGTGTGTGTGTGTATATATATATATATATATATATATATATATATATAGTACTTTCACTAAGTTTATGATTTCAGTTGCTCCCCAGATTGGGAGTCTGCTATTTAACAAAAATGCCTCATACGTTTAGGGAAAAGACACCGTGTGATCTAAAATAAAACAGGGAAGTATCAATATTTGCAGGTATTAGCAAGCTGGGCAATTTTTGAACAATTCTAAAGTCATGGATGGATGAATTGAATTAGATGAGTGAAGAGGCACATACCTGCCTTGGGTGACCGATTTATTCAAGAAATGTAGTGCATTTTAGAAGATGGGGAATCAGCCTGACACCCGAGAAGTATCTGTGGTTGCTACTGTTCTAAGCTAATTGTAACTCAAACTTGGCACACATCAGCTCAGTAGAATGAGTGGATGAATTCTTTGAGGTCAGAGACTGGTCCTGTTTATTGTTGTATCACAGGTGACTAGATCAAAAGAAGGACACAATGTGTATTTGGTTGATTATATGTGGCCTCAAATGAATAGGCACTTTCCAGGCATGGTCTTAGCAGTGCCAGAGTTACATCATGGTGAGTCCAAATCAAACAGAAAGTAGCAGCAACCCTGAGAATCCAGACTATAGGACTGATGCTTTACAATTGTTTCAACTCTAAATTCATTCCAGCAAAGTGGCCTCACCTTTGTGCTTTAAATTAGCCATTATGAGTTTTTGTCTCAAGGCTAAACTAAATCTCTGCGAGTACTTTTATTGCATGCAGTCACATATATTTCTTCTTGTAGAAAAACCTAAGTTAAAGATAACTCAGCAATGTGCAGCGTAGACTGCCACATGCTTCTGTTGAGAGGTAAGGAAGAAGGAAGAGAACATCCTACCTGTGTGTGTTGTGTTAAATGAAACAAAGGACCATCTGGATAAAGTCATTGTTTTTTCATGCCAGTTAAGATTTAGGCTTAGATCCTCATATCTTCTCTTATATTAATCTTTTTAATATTAAGGAGCTTTAACTTGATAAATACTTAATAATTTTCTCTCTTTTTCTAATTGACTTTGAATGAGGACAGATAAACAATGGCAGATAATTAGGGCCAAAATTTATTATGACATTGATTTATTTCATGATTAAAGCTATAAGAAATGTTGGAAAGACAGCGCATATATAGCTCTAAATATGGACATACATAGGTTTTACATATAAATGGGCTCATATATATGTATGTATATGTGTATATATATACATACATATATATGAGACACACACATGCATATACACACACACACACATACACATATTTATATATATAGAGAGAAAGAATGTAAAAAAATGCAACCAGGAAAAAATGCTGGGAAAATTATACGAAAATGCTAACAGAAGGTGTTAGGGTCTTGCAATTGGGAACATCTCTCTTTTTTTTTCTTCAACTTTTATTTTAATTTCAAGGGTACACCTGTAGGATGTGCAGGTTTTTTACATGGGTAAACATGTGTCATGGTGGTTTGCTGCGCAGATCATCCCATCTCCTAGATATTAAGCCCAGCATCCATCAGCTATTCTTCCTGATGCTCTCCCTCTCCCTGCACCCCTCCACAGGCCCCAGTGTGTGTCCTTCCCCCCAATGTGTCCATGTGTTCTCATCATTCAGCTCCCACTTATGACTGACTGCATGTGGTGTTTGGTTTTCTGTTCCTATATTAGTTTGCTGAGGATAATGCTTCCAACTCCATCCATGCCCCTGCAAAGGACACAACCTCATTCTTTTGTATGGCTGCATAGTATTCCATGGTGTATATGTACCACATTTTCTTTATCTTGTCTACCACTGATAGACATTCAGGTTGATTCCATGTCTTTGCTATTGTGAATAGTCCTGCAATGAACATACATGTGCATGTATCTTTATAATAGAATGATTGACATCCATTTGAGTATATATCCAGTGATAGAATTGCTGAGTCAAATGGTATTTCTGCCTCCAGGTCTTTGAGGAATCACCACACTGTCTTCCACAATGGTTGAAATATTTGCACTCCCATTTACAGTGTAAAGGCATCCCTTTTTCTCCACAACCTTGCCAGAATCTGTTGGTTTTTGACTTTTTAATAATAATGCCTCTCATTCTGACTGGTGTGAGATGTTATCTCATTGTGGTTTTTCTCTGATGATCAGTGATGTTGAGGTTTTTTTTCATATGTTTGTGGGCCGCATGTACGCCTTCTATTGAGAAGTGACTGTTCACGTCCCTTGCCCACTTTTTAATGGGGTTATTTTATTTTTTCTTGTAAAGTTGTTTAAATTCCTTGTAGACTCTCGATATTAGACCTTTGTCAGATGGATAGATTGCAAAAATTTTCTCCCATTCTGTAGGTTGTCTCTTCACTCTGATGACAGTTTCTTTTGCTGTGCAAAAACTAAACTAAACTAAAACTAAAACTAAACTAAAAAGCTGTGCAGAAGCTTTTTAGTTTAATTAGATCCCGTTTGTCAATTTTTGGTTTTGTTGCAACTGCTTTTGGTATTTCTTCATGAAGTCTTTGCCCATGCCTATGTCCTGAAGGATATTGCCTAGATTTTATTCTAGGGTTTTTATTGTTTGGGTTTTACATTTAAGTCTTTAATTAATCTTGAGTTAATTTTTGTGTGTGTTGTAAGGAAGGGGTCCAGTTTCGATTTTCTGCATATGGCTAGCCAGCTCTCCCAGCACCTATGTAGGGAGCCCTTTCCCCATTGCTCTTTTCATCAGGTTTGTCAGAGATCAGATGGTTGTAGATGTGCAGTCTTATCTCTGAGTTATCTGTTCTTTTCCAGTGGTTTGTGTGCCTAAGAACATCTTCTCTTTTCTGTTTTACAGTTTCTGTGTGTGGTTACATCAAATAAAGCAATCAATAATGATGAAATTAATTATTAACCCCTAGGCTAAAAAGAAATCTTTGGAGTCTAGCGGTGCAATCGTAGCTCACTGAAACCCTGGCCTCCAGCAAGCCTTCCATCTTGGTCTTCCAAAGTGCTTGAATGAATTACAGGCATGAGCCACTGTGCCTGGCTCTATTTTTTTTTTTTTTTTTTAGTTGTAAGTAGCTTTCATTGATTGTTAAGCATGTGCCATATAGGAGGCATCCATACATCATATCATTTAATTCTATTACTATTTTCATGGCACAGATATTACTATTACTTTCATTTTAAGGAGTAGGAAATTGCGACTTATATAATTAATTGTGCTAAGTCAGGTTAAGTAAAGAGTTAAGTATATCATTGAGTAAAACTCCAATTCTGACTGATTCTTAATCAGGGCATAACCTCTTAGCTATCGTTGAGGGCTCGAAATGCGAACCTCAAATAGGAACTAAGGACTAAGTAATAAACTCGAGGCCTCATAAGTTTAGTGTCTTGGGGAAAAATGTATTCTTTCTAGATTTTGGTTTTCATAAACAGAATTTTCATATGTCTAACTGAGTTTTCACTTGTAATCAGAATATTTAGCAACATGAAGTCAGCTTCGTGGGATTGGAAGTCAGAGAAGGCAAAAGTTTTTAGCAATTTTCCTCATGACTAATTTTAATTTTCTACCCCACCCAATTCTAAACTGCTATTGCATTCTTGCCTGACCTCAGAGATCACTCTGATTTCTTGGGGACAAAATTTGCTGGCTATATTTAGTATTCCTGGGCAACTGTCCATCTTCCAAGTAGGAGAGTTTTGGGAAATGTGCACCCTCTGTACACAAGGAAACAGGAGGACCCTTTCCTGCTCTGCGAATTGTAGGGCGAAGTGCTCCCATAGCCCTAATTCAAGGGCAGTGACAGCCAGATCATATGGAACCTTTCCAGTGGAACCTTCGCAGAGTGCGTGGGTGGCGTCTTCTTTCTCTTTCCTTGGGGCCATCTGACTCACCATGTCTGATTGGCCATCCTCTAAGAACAGCTCTGAAGGACAGCAACAACCTTTGTCGGACAGCAAAGAGGTTTCTCTAGCCAATGTGTTTGGCCTGGAGATGAGCCCCAAACCGTTTTACATTAGAACAGTTGAATTTGTCTTAAAAAATTGTTTGTACTGACTGTTTGGAATTTGAATGGCAGGGGTAGATGAATCTTGCTGGTGGCTGTCAAGTATGACAGTATTAATCTGAGTTAGACGGTTAAACAGGGAGCATAATTCAGGGAAAAAACTGACTTTCACATGAAATGTTAGTACTTTCCATCTTGGTGAGGGTTTCCTGCTCATTCCTTTTGAATTGACCTGAGATGTTTGCTTTGGTTTTAAAACGAAAACAAAAATAAAGAGAAGAAGCCCATATAATGTCTTCAACTATCTTATTACATAGTAGACTAGCTAAGCGTGCTAATGGAATTAAATAAAGAATGGTGCAACTTGCATGCTGTTTAAAACCATTTATAGCCCACAGGCACCAGGATATGTTCAGCGTTGTCTAATTTAGAAAAATGAAGAGCCGAGTTGGGAGGAATAATGACCATCAGATCACAGTGTAGAATTGTGTGGTGAGTAAAAGCACAGCCTGTCTTTCTCTCATGGGCCACACGCAGTCTTCTCCTTGGATTGTCAGAATTTCACCAAGTAAAAGGCACTCACCACCTCAATCTCCAAATTCATATTCCCTGTTTCGACTGCCCCAACCATGTGCAATTTGTAACCATTTACCCAATAATAAATAAATGATCTTATTGTGATGAAACAAATGGCCTTTAATCATGGGATTTTCATTGTATCTTTAATGAACATTGGTTACCATCGTGATTATAATGATTGTGATCTGTTACAATAGATTTACAAGTAAACAGTGCTACACCTGCAAGCAGCCAGGGAAGATTTGAAATCAATCCAGCAACAAAAGTTATCTTTTTAACCTTCCATGTTCTCAGCTGCTATTTGTTTTGAAAGGTATTTGAAATGAACATTAAACATGTCACAAAACTTGCTTTTTGTGCTCAATAATTTATTTCTTGTTAGAACAGTCTTTCAGGCTAATTAAGATGAATTGTTTGTAATTAACAGAAACCTGGCATTCATAGATTGGCTTGAAGTCTGAATTTTAAATGACTAAAAGAATAGGAACCTTGAAATTAGAAAATGATTACTCATTCTGTAATTTGCTGCCCAAGCGAGTACCTGTTCATGATGTAGATTACCACAAATATTGAGCTGCTGTTGTCTCAAGCAACACCAATATTGAAAAGCAAATCTTAAGGGTTAAAAAAATAAGTCTTTAAAAAAGATCACAGATTCAAGTTGAGTACATCTTGAACAATTAGAACATTTCTCTGAAACTGATTAGTTGACTTCTTCCAGATATATGTTTCTTTCCTTTTCCATTCTTTCAGATTTTCTTCATTTCTTTAGTTTCTAGACTAATGACATTTTAGATGGGAAAGAATGTCAGCTGATTCAACTTGGTGATCTGGGTTAAATAACATATTTTTCCTCTACTATAAAGACATAGGGTTGAGCTAAATGGTCCTTTAAGGCCCCTTACAGCCCCTAAATGGAAAACGTTCAACACTTTTTCTTCATTCTTCTGTGTTCTCTTTGTACTCTGAGTAATTGCTTGGGCCAGGTTTGCTGTCTATGGAGATCCAACCCAGTGGTTCAGAGACCATTAACATTCAGATTCCTTGGCCACGTCCCGGGTCCTCAGGGTTAATAGGTCCAAGGCAGCCTTAGGAATCAGCGTGTTGAGAGCCCACTTGTCTTGATTCTGGGGTATTCTGTGGACCCATCCCTATGGACCAAACAGTTTGCTTAGTTTTATGTAATAACACACCATCAACAGCTGGCCTTGTGTTGAGCATCATCTATTATAAGCAAATAAAATCTAGCAAATATCATAAAAGGCAATTTTTAAAGAATTCTATTTAGTGAAGATGTCTATTTTTCTTACAGTTTTTTATAAAGGAGCATAAAGAGCGAAGATACTGAAACAATGAATAAAGGTTCAGTTCTAACTATCAAAAAAAGTCATTTATCAGTCTCTGTCTGGAGAAAGTATGGTTCAAGATCAAAGATTGTATGTGGCCTGGCCAAGTTTAAGTGGAAAAAGCTGATGAATTTATCGTTATAGGTGATGAATGTATAGTTAGTTTAAGCCATCACAAATGAGAGGGAACACTGTTTACATCTTATCATAGGATGTTCTAAAGGGTTTCAGGTATCTGGAGTTGAGCTTCTTGGGTTGACTCGAGTGGGCAGAATTCTGGCTGGTAGGGAGAGCTGAGTGATCTCATTGACAGGAACCCAGGGCCCACAATGGCCTTCTGTGCCTTGTCCATGCAGACTGTCTCTTGTCCATGTGGCCACCTTGTGTGCTGGTCTGTCCATCACTGTTTTATATAGGAAATCCAGTACCATCCACTTTCCTTGTCTTGCAGACTTTTACTGATGATCTAAGGAAGGGTGATGTCCTGCATACTCCTCTGACTTCTTTATCCATATCTCCACTATATTTTATCTCACACTTTTATTTATTTATTTTTTTGAGACAGAGTCTCGTTCTACCGCCCAGGCTGGAGTGCAATGGTGTGATCTCAGCTCCCTGCAACCTCCGCCTCCTGGGTTCAAGTGATTATCCCACCTCAGTCTCCCGAGCAGCTGGGATTACAGATGCCCACCACCATGCCCAGCTAATTTTTGTATTTTTGTAGAGAGGGGGTTTCACCATATTGGCCAAGTTGGTCTTGAACTCCTGACCTCAGGTGATCTGCCCACTTCAGCCTCCCAAAGTGTTGGGATTAAAAGCCTGAGCCACTGTGCCCAGACACTCTCACCTTTTAAAAAATCTTTATAGTAGAAATTACTCCCTTGTTTCAGAAAGGATAGTCTTAGACACAGGACTTCTAACCACGATGTTTTCTAGGTAATTAACGGTGCTGCCTGAAAAAAATCTCTGGGCCGGGGGCAGTGGCTCACACCTGTAATCCCAGCACTTTGGGAGGCCGAGGGGGTCAGATCATGAGGTCAGGAAATCAAGACCACGGTGAAACCCCGTCCACACTAAAAAATACAAAACATTAGCCGGGCGAGGTGGCGGGTACCTGTGGTCCCAGCTACTCGGGAGGCTGAGGCAGGAGAATGGCGTGAACCCGGGAGGCGGAGCTTGCAGTGAGCTGAGATGGCGCCACTCACTCCAGCCTGGGCCACAGAGCGAGACTCCGTCTCAAAAAAAAAAAAAAAAGAAAAGAAAAAAATTCTGATGAATCTCTGTCCTCCACCCATGGGGCCCTGGGCATGTGAATATAAATAGTTTGGAATGCTGCTTTATCAATAGTTTTAATTCTAATGCTTCTCAAACCCTTTAATGAGCTACTAAATATTATGTATCTCCATGCATGGAGAGAGGGAGAAGTGTCATGAGTTACATTAAACAGATGGAATCTTTGTTTCATAGAACCTTTAATGACATCTTGCATAATATCAGGATCTCATGGAGCACAGTTTTAGAGGATTCCTCTTGAGAAAGAGAAAGAGAAAGAGAAATTTTTCCTTACGTGCTTTGAGCGAATGCAAAATCGTGAAGAAAGAGGAGGTGCAGCCTGAACTGGGAGGCTGCACCAGAGTTTCAGGCAAAGGAATGGAGTGTGGTCAGAAAGTAAAAGGGGACATTTTTGCACATGTACTTTGAAATGCACAATTTTCTTATCAGGATCCTTTTACATAGTGATTCCTAACCTCTTTGAATATGAGAGTCCCTCTTTCCAACAAAATTTTGAGTTTCCCCTTATGATTAAATAATTATACTTTTGCTGTGTTTTTACTGAGATACTATATCGTGATGAAAAGCTACTGTGATAAAACAGCAATGAAATATCCCTACACACTTATTAAGATGGCTAACATCTACAACACGGACAACATCAAACGCTGCCGAGGAGCAGCAGGAACTCGCTTTCATCGCTGGTGGGAAAGCAACACACTATGGCCACTTTGGAGGACACTTTGGCAGGTTCTTTAAAAATTAAGCATCCTCTTACCATAGGATTCAGCAATTGCACTTTTTGATAGTTACCCAAATGCGTTAAAAACTTACATCCGCATGAAAACCATCACGTGGTGCCTACAGCAGCTTTATTCAGAATTGCCCAAACTTGGATGCAAGCAAGATGCCCTTCAGCAGGACATGGACTCGCATTCCTCAACGAAAGGAACCGAACTGTCAAGGATAACAAACATGGAGGATCCTGAATAAATATTACTGAGTGAAAGAGGCCACTCTGGAAAGGCTGCATACTGTGTGATTGCAACTACATGATCTTTTGAAAAAGGCAGAAAAAAGATCAGTGAATGCCTTGAATTGGGGTGGAAGGGAGGGATGAGGAGACAGAACACAGAAGATGTTTAGGGCAATGAAAATTGCTGGATGATACTAAAATGGTGGGTACATATCTTCATACATTTGTCAAAACCCGTAGAATGTACACCACCAACAATGAACCTTACTATATACCACAGACACTTTGGGTAATAATGGTGTGTACAAGTAGGTTCGTGGATTCTAACAAATGTTCTGCTCTGGTTCAGGACGTTGGTAGTGGGGGAAGCTGTGCATGTGTGGAGGGGGAGGGTATACATATACTCTCTGCACTTGCTCTAAAACTGCTCTAAAAATAAGGTCTACTACATTTTAAATCATTAAAAATGCACTTAGCCTATGACTCAGCAGTCACATTCTTGGGCACTTACCTGAGAGAAAGAAAATCTTCTGTACACACACACACACACACAGAGACACACACACACACACACACACACTACTATGACTTTAACAATCCATCTGAGTTAATTTGTAGTCTGTTACTCAGAATAGCAGCTTGTGATTCATTTGCAAATAGTGCTTGGTGCGATTGTAGGTTGGGGGAACCCTTAAGGGGTGGTGTTAGGGACCAGCAGATTGGGATCATTGCCTTGTAGTTAAATGGCCTCTACTTTCAAGCTTTGGAGAGTCTACCACCAAAGTCTGTGTCTTGCATAGATGAGTTTCATGCTATATACACATTTTGAGTTGCTATACACATCTGCTACTTGCATATTAATATTTTCAGCCAAACCTATTAATGTGGGAGAATGATCATCGAAACTCAGCATAAACATCAGCCCCAAGCATGTATCAGACACCTTCCCTGGACACCCTGTTTTCAAAACTGAGGCTGTGAAGTCTGAGCCAAGACTTCTTCTTGTGGCCTAACTTATACGTATGCGATACACAACAGTAAAACACTACATCGAGCAAGTTCTTTTTCATGACCCAATACATTTTTTGAAATGTTTTATTGAGACGTGTTTTGGTGTGGGATTTATATTTTTTATTCATATTCAGACTTATATCTGCTTAATCATATGGTAAGCAGTTAATGTATGCAGCGTGCATGTATCACTCCCCTTATACTTGTAATAAAAACACCCCTTTTGGAGCACCTGCAATGTGCTGGGAAGTTGTGTTCGTGGTTTACGTACATTCATAACAATCTCGCAATAACCCTGAAAGACAGCTGTTGTACCGTTTTACAGAGGTTAAGAAATATGATGATAATGATGGAGTTCATAAGTAGCAGAACTAAATTGTGTTTTAAACCCAAGCATATCCAATGTTTAAATGATGGTGGTGGTGATGATGTTAAGATTAATTTTCATAGTTTTAGATAAGGACTGTTTTTTTCACAAATGTTTGCTTACTATTATACCTAGTGGTTAAGATCCCAGGCTGTAGACCAAACTATCAGAGTTAAAATCTTATTTACAGAATTTATGTGCTGTGTAATCTTCGGCAAGCTATTGACTTTTTTTGTGTTTTTATTTCCCCATTTAAAAATGGGGATGATATTATACTTACAGAAATGCTGTAAGACTCAAATGATGTAAAGATGTTTAGAAGAGTCCCTGGCACATAGTAAGCACTTAATCTATATTAGCTATTATAATTATTGTTAAAGACTTTTAAAAATTTAGGTGGCATTCCTGCAACATTTTTATTTTAGAGTGTTTATGAGTTTTCTGTGTCATTGGCCACTGCTTGAGATTCTGATTGCTCAATATTTTCCATTCGGTGTGAAACTCCCCGGAACTGGCAGGTCCCTGCCCTTAACTGGTTTGATTGGGTTCATCCCTGAACACCTCTAATCAGCACCTTCAGACTGCCATCCAGCTGCCATCTCCCTGATTGCAGAAATGGCACACATTCAGAAGATGCTTGAAATGAAGGCTATGGAGCCAAAATTTTTATTTTTGAAAATTTTATGGAGTATGAGCTACATAGCATCGTTTTATTGCAAAAACATGAGATTATTCTCATCTGCTTCTTTATAATGTGGATACCCGGATAATTTGGTGTCAACGTTGATGAGAACTCAAAGTATTTTGAAGCGGATTTAGAAGTGTATTTATGAGTCCTAATATTCCATAAGAAAAATGCTTTAATGCCTCATAGTTGCTATGTTAGGCTATGTACAGTGACTTGGAATTACATTAGTTGTAGAACCATCAACTTTGTTGATATGAGATACTTTTCTCCCAAGAGGAAGACTGAAAACAGCATATGAACCAGTTAATCAGAATGAGCTGCTGTTTGTGGCGTGCCCTGACGTTCATTCACTAGTGTTGATATGGTTACGTTCAGCACGTCACATGCAAAGTGTAGGTACTCATTTGTGGCAGAGTCTAGTACACAAACCTTTTCCTTCACTGATCTTTTAAGATCAAAATGTACATTTCTAAAACTATGTTTTCAAACCATGACTGTATTCTGGGTTTATGTTTTTCTTTGATCTTAAAAGCACCTTTTTGTTTTTCTAACAGTGACATGAGAACATACAACAATGTTTCAGCTCCAACTCTGTATTCAAGAAGGATCAATTTTACACAGTTTAGGTTTAATGTGACTATGTGACTGAAGTAAAGAGAAGTTTATGAAGTATATTTCATTTTATGTCCGGCCATTAGTAGCAATATGTAGGAGAGAAATTAGGATCTTGGAAGTTACACATCAGAATACTGTTTTAAAATTAACTTGCACTTTAAAGAATAGAAACGTACAAATAATTTGGAGAAAACCGTTCACTATAGATTCCAGATACTTAGGTAAACAGGTGCCATAAACAGGCCTTAGCGTTTTCATCTCCTTTGTACGGCACAAAACAAATATGCCATAGGATATGTGTTTAACGGGGAAAACAATATGAAAGAAGATCATTCTTCAACAGAAGAACACTCCACAAAACTCATCCAGTGAGGACCATCAGGAGATGCAGACAAAAACGCTTCCCTCTCTGCTCCCAGACCCCCTGAGGCGAGGCTTACATGAGAAAAGGAATGTGCATCTCATTAAAAATTGTAGTCTCGAAAATGTCGTAAATCTTTCATTTCCCACTCCAGAATGTAGTCCTCCTGCAGCCTGACAGAAACAGAGAAGGAAGCAAGACTTTTTTTTCCATCTTTTTCCTAAGTTAATTGAGAGTCTGCTGTAGCTCTGAAGTGGTTTTATTCTTACAAAGAAAGAAAATGATGGCAAGTGTGTTTTAAGATGTAATAGATGTTTCTTCAATGTAATGAACATAATGCACTTGGGAATAGTATCACCGCAAAATGAAAATTTTAACTCTTGCATTTTAAACTAACATAGTCAGATGAGCATGGCTGGGAAATGTGAATTTACATAAATATTCTCGTAGTACCTACATCATTTGTGGAAACTTTTGAATACAGTAATTGAGTAATTTAGATAGAGTGTATTTCTATTCCATCAAACTCTAAGTTGGCTAAATATGAAATACAGAAGTGTGAGAAAATGGAATGGTGGTTTGACTTATGACTTAGTAGATGGAAATCATCAGTAATAAATGCATCTTATGACAGCAAAATACTGCAAGACAATTGGCATAAAATACTGGGTAATAAATTCAGTAAATTATAGTTTGTCTCTTGGAAGTTAGTTGATGACTCAATCGGGTAATTAATGCTCATTCTAAGGTTGTCCTCCAAATGAACGAAGTCACGAAGGAAATAGACTAAAGGGTCCTGAAGAAAGCATTCAGTTGCTTTATCCACCTTTCCTCAATTTCTCTAGGGTGTCTATAGTGTTGCCAATTAGGCCTGCAAAGGAAACAAACACATGTGGGTTCCAATCGGAGGAGTCAGAAGTCACTAATGACGCGGAAAAGCACATTCCAAGTTTTGGCAATGCCGTAGAAGTTGGTAATTATACTACACTGCAGGTAGAAACATATATTTTTTAAAAGTCCAAAATGATGAATGAACTATTTGAGATCAGGCTGCAAAGCTCTTTATTATCTTTTTGCCACTATATAAATATGGAAGTTGAAAACGTTAAGTATTCAGAAACTTTCGTAGTAATTTAGCAGCATAATTTTGTTTATTGATTCCAATAATTAAATATTGGGGTCAGTATTTTGTATGTCTGTTTTTTTAATTTCATTTTTATAACAACTCAGTTTGTATTTTGTTTAACAGGGTATTGATTCTGCAACAAACTGGGAAGAAACCTGGCGATTCACCATAGATAGCTGAGAAGCCTAAGTCTGAATTCCCGCTAAATGGCAGCAGACTAAATAGAGCGGCAGTCAGTGAACTGCATGTAGCCCATGAACAAAATCCCATCCACCACCTGTGTTTTTTTTAATGGCCCACAGATGAGTCTGTCTTTACAGATGAATGTTTGCAACTGATTTGACAAGAGGGAACACTCACTTTGAACCCCAACTAAGCAAAATATTATCACCTCTCCCCTCAAAAAAAGTTTTGGTTCTTCTCATTAGTAAATTTGTATTATGACAAAATCATAGTCAATTTTTATCATATTCTAAATTTTGACAATACAATATAAATCATGGGATTTTTTCCCCTTGTTACATATGTACATATATAATGCCCTCAATTGTTCCTCATGACCTACAAAGCCCTGAATATTTACTGTCTGGCCCTTTACAGAAAGAAACTGTCAACTGCCAGAACAGAAAACTATTTTCCAACTCTTAACAGTTCTTACAAGTGCAAAAATAGGTATATTTCCCAAGCTCACACAAGAAACGTTTTACATGTATACATAGTAATATCATTTAAATGTTTACAGATACTTTTCTAAGATAATCTAAAGTAATGTTTTCTAGTTTTATAATTTAGATATTTTACTCATGTATTTAAGCACACATCTTTATCACAAAATAATACAATTCACCCTGTGTATCCATGGAGGACTGGTTCCAGGACACCTAGGGACACCAAAATCCTGGGATGCTCAAGTCCCTGATACAGAAAATGGTGTAGTATTTGCATATAACCCATGCACATCCTTTTTATACTTTAAATTCTCTCTAGATTACTTACAATACCTAACACGATGTAAATGCTATGTAAATAGTTGTTATGCTGTGTCGTTTAGGAAATAACAAGAGGGAAAAACGTCGGTCCGTGTTCAGTACAGATGCAATTGTTTTTCCCTCTGAGTATTTTCTCTCCACAGTTGATTGAATCCGCGGATGTGGAGCCCACAGATACAGAGGGCTGACTACATGCAAATTGTTTTTTAAAAGATAGAGAAGGGTATGAAATAAAAGCTAATCGAGTCCCCTCAATCCCTTTTGAAACCAAATCCAACTCTTCAGAGAGAACTTGTAGTAATTTCTCTTTTAAATTCTGCTGGTGTTCCCTACCGTAATTGTAAATAACATACTTATCAGCTTTAGGTGCTAACTGTTGATTCTCTTCTACATAAAAGGAGGGATTTAGCTTGACAGTCCCTCTTCTTAAATTCAGGAAAGCTATTTTAGTTCTTCAGTTAATATTATAGTACCTTTAAATAACGTACATCAATGGTTTTCTTTTTTTTTTTTGACAATTTTAAACATCACTTGAAGCTTCCATTTAAGAGACCTATTCTCTACACATATCTTACATACTTCTTTCTCTCATCTTATGTAAACTATACCTTTATATTTACATAGGCAAGACTGATAACATTTTCATTCAGATCCATAAATTGTTACATTTTTGTTGTGTCTTTAAGCCATCTTAACATTTGAAAATGAATATATCACTTTTTTTTTCTCCATATCTCTGGTACAGTAATTGCTTCAAGGATAGGGCTGCAATTCAAGTTAGTCCAGTGAGACTGAATTCCAGGACTTACGTTTTAATTATTGGAGAAGAGAGGCTTTTCAAGCTGTCACAGGTCTGTCCTTCAAAAACCTGTATTAGATATTTATTGGACCATCTGGATCTAGCCTCCATTTCTCTTACAGTTAGTTTCATATTATCTCTTTGCATTTTTATTTTGTATTCTGTGAAATGTCCAGTACTGTTTTTTTTTTTTTTAATTTTTTTTTCAAGCTGACTAGTGTGGAATTCAGCTTCATGGGTAGTTACCTGACAACCTTATTTTAATTTCCAAGAGTTGATTCCTAGTCTCTGATGAGTCTTTCCTCATTGCAGCCTCTATAACTATTTTATGGTAATGTGTGTTCTCACATCTTTTACGAAATTAGAATTGTTTAAAGTTCTTCATTTCTCACTTTGAATCAGCGGTCCTCACTGCAGTGTTGTTTCTCTTTCATAGTCTTAGTGTTCCACAAATGTCGGATGTCCTTGGACTTGGATAGTGGGGGGTGTCTCCTGGGGTTCCCTCTCCCATCTTCCCAGGTCCTGGAGCATCATAGATAGGATTTGCAGAGCAGGAGTAGAGGCCATGTGGGGAAAGGGAAGGGAAGATGATCCTTTACAAAGTGAAGGCTCTTTGGAAGCATCCACAAGTCAGAGGGCTTTTGCTGAAACAGTGGAAACAAAGAAATTGCTCACTTTGATGTCATCTAGACCATTGATCCCCAACCTTTTTGTCACCAGGGACCAGTTTCGTGAAAGACAATTTTTCCATGAATGGGGTGGAGGATGGTTTCAGGGTGGAGGATGGTTTCAGGATGAAACTGTTTCACTTCAGATCATCAGGCATTAGATTCTCATAAGGAGCACACAACCTAGGTCCCTCGCGTGCACAGTTCACAATGGGGCTCATGCTCCTATGAGAATGTAATTCCACCTCCCATCTGACAGGAGGCAGAGTTCAGGCGGGAATGCCCCCTTGTTCCTGCTCACCTGCTGCTGTGTGTACTGGTTTGCCAACCAGGGAGTTGACGACCCTTGACCTCGAAAATGGCCTCCATTTGGATGCACTTCAACTGGGAGAAGGTGTGGGTGTCATGCTTCATGGACATCTCCCAGTGGGCCTAGCTAGTGACAGCCAGACAGGCTTCTAGAGAGACTCTGCTCTGAACAGGATGGCAGGTTGAGGCACAGTGGAATAGCTGAGCTGCACTGATCATCTTTATGTACTCACAGCATAGGGACACTGATTGCTTCAGATAGGCTGATCCAAACTATGGAGAGTCTCGATTTACTCATCCCATATACAAAATGACACTTCTCCATACAAAAGGAAGCCAGATACACCCAGATTAACTGCAGGCACTTCAGAACCCTTGAAGTCCTGTGGGCCCACTGTTCTGGCCATCTTACTGGGAAGGAGGTCGGCCTGAGGTCAATTAGGATCCCTCAGTGGAGCAGCTTTCATAGTCTTTTACTTATGAAATATTTTGACACATTTCCCTAACTTGCAACTTGGTGGGGATTTCCCATGCTCATTCAAGCCAAAGCACATTTATACAATTCAGAGACCGTGGCAAGTCATGTCAATTTGTAGACGTTAGCAATGACAGATGAAAGGTAAATAAGAACAGTTCCGAAGATTTATATGCCGCCATAGTGTTTACTTAATTTTCTGGAAATTAATCTGAGAATGTTATACTGGCATGCATTTTTAACATCTGTCATTATTTTGACCCTAGGAAGGCATTTAGTACTAATTTTATATACCTTATCATTCTCAGTCTTCAGTCAAGGCTACCTCAGCAGAATGCTAATTCTTTCCAAAACCTATTTTAGTCATTGATGTAATGTTGCTACAAAATACTATATTAAGAGGAACAAAATGGGTAATTCTATTACCAATGAAATATTTAAATAAATACATAAATGCATTAATATAATGCTAATAACATTTTTGGTTTTTGAGACGGAGCCTCACTCTGTCACAAGGCTGGAGTGCAATTGTGCAATCTCGACTCATTACAATCTCTGCCTCCTGGGTTCAAGTCATTCCCTGCCTCAGCCTTCCAAGTGTCTGGGACTACAGGGGCCCACAACCATGCCTGAGTAATTTTTTGTATTTTAGTAGAGACGGGGTTTCACCATGTTGGCCAGGATGGTCTCGATTTGCTGACCTCATGATCCTCCCGCCTCGGCCTCCCAAAGTGCTGGGATTACAGGCCTGTGCTACTACACTCAACCACTAATAACAATTTTTTAAATGTTAGATGAAAAATAATGGCTCTGAAGTTCATCACAACTGGCCCGATGAAGGTCCTGAAATCATTCTTACATGCCAGAGAGCAAGAATCTGTAGTAGAGATGACTAATTTTTATAAATAAAACATTATTGATCTCAATGTACACAGTTAAGCACTTTTTATTAAAACCAACACTAGAAAGGAATAATATCTTCAAACAATATATACAGTATCTAAAATGAAGTTGAAGAGAAGTTGAATAGGCCATTCATTGTGTTTACTGTTCTCCCTCTTACCCCATATTTTTTAAAAGATAGGATTTTTAGTTGAAGTCTCAAATACTTACAGTGTAGACACCATGCATAATTAAATGAACCTTGGTTTGAAAATGCATGGACAGGCTGGGCGTGGTGGCTCACACCTGTAATCCCAGCACTTTGGGAGGCCAAGGTGGGCGGATCACCTGAGGTCAGGAGTTTGAGACCAGCCTAGCCAACATGGTGAAACCCCGTCTCTACTAAAAATACAAAAAATTAGCTAGGCATTGTGGTGTGCACCTGTAGTCTCGGCTACTCAGGAGGCTGGGCACAAGAATCGCTTGAACTCGGGAGGCAGAGATTGCAGTGAGCCAAGATCACTCCACTGCACTCCAGCCTGGGTTCCAGAATGAGGCTCTGTCTCAATTAAAAAAAAAAAAAAGAAAGAAAGAAAAAGAAAAAGAAAAGAAAAGCATGGACAAATGTGCAGCTCACCAAAAATGTATTTTATGCCTCTCACTTAATATGTGAAATCTGATACACTCACGATGTCTCATCTTCTTTCACATCTCTAGCAGCTGTCCAGATTCAAAATACCCTCTTTTTCATCATTTGTGTGATGCCTAAAATCTCTTTAATCGCTTAAAATTTTTCTTGTAAATCCAGTTATTGTTGTGCACTATTTATGACACTAATTAGACCAGACAACGTACTATGGCCTAGTATTTTAAATTATGCACGCATGTTGTCTTCTGGGATTGAATGACTTACTTTCATGACAGTATAATTGTTACAATCTAAGTCTGAAAGGAAAGGGAATGTTCTAATGACTATTTTCATTTTTTTTTTTTTTGACAGACTGTCAAATCATTAGGAACCGGCCTGATGACTCTAAGTATATAGCAATTGAGTATCATATGAATGCTTTCATTTTAAACATGGAATTTGTTTGCTTATATTATGAAATTTATATAGACAATGGAAAAAAAACAAAATCAAGACAATTTCCTGCATTTATGAGACTCTTTAAATTAAATGAATATCTTTATTTTGTAATATATACAACCAAATAAAATTTAGAAATGATATATTCATGATGTGATATGATCTTAAATTCCACTAGAGTTACATGATAATATTATAGAAATTATGGCTTCTTCAATGAGCATTTAAAAATCAATGAACGCTTTCATTTATCTTATATTTTTGCTTTTTTGGTTCTTAAAAATTCATTTAGGTATTATGCTCACTTGTTTATTTATTTTCAACTTTCATTTTAGATTAAGGGTGTTACATATGCAAGCTTGTTATATGGGTATATTGTGTGATGCTGAGGTTTGAGGTGCAGATGATTCTATCACCTACATATTGAGCCTAGTACCCGAAAGTTAGTTTTTCAACCCTTCCCTCCCCCTGTCCCCTCTATTAGTCCCCAGCGTCGATTGTTACCATCTTTTTTTTTTTTTTTTGAGACGGAGTCTTGCTCCGTCGCCCAGGCTGGAGTGCAGTGGTGGGATCTCAGCTCACTGCAAGCTCCGCCTCCTGGGTTCCCGCCATTCTCCTGCCTCAGCCTCCCCAGTAGCTGGGACTACAGGCGCCCGCCACCAGGCCGGGCTAAAGTTTTGCATTTTTAGTAGAGACGGGATTTCACCGTGTTAGCCAGGATGGTCTCAATCTTCTGACCTCGTGATCCGCCTGCCTCGGCCTCCCAAAGTGCTGGGATTACAGATGTGAGCCACCGCACCTGACCTATTGTTACCGTCTTTATTTCCTTGAGTTCCCAATGTTTGGCTTTCACTTATAAATGAGAACATGTAGTATTTGGTTTTCTTTTCCTGCATTAATTTAATTCAGATAATGGCCTCCAGCTGCATCCATTTTGCTGCAAAGGGCACAATTCCATTAGTTTTTATGGCTGTGTAGTATTTCACGGGGTATATGTGCTGTATTTTCTTTATTCAATCCACCGTTGATTGGCGTGTCTCCGATTCCATGGTTGATTCCATGTCTCTGCTATAAATGGTGACTCAATTAACATGTAGATGTATGTGACTTTTTGGTAGAATAGTTTACTTTCCCTTGGGTATAAACCCAGTTAGTGGTATTTCTGGGTCAAATAGTGGACCTGTTTTCAGTTCTTTGAGAAGTCTCCAAACTGCTTTTCACAGTAACTGAGCTAGGTTGCATTTCCACCAACCATTTATAAGTGTTCCCCTTTCTCTGCAGCTTAGCCAGTATCTGTAATTATTTAATTTTTTTTTTAATTATGCTTTCAGTTCTGGGGCACATGTGCAGACTGTGCAGCTTTGTTACATAGGTATACATGTGCCATGGTGGTTTGCTGCACCATCAACCCGTCATCTACATTAGGTATTTCTCCTAATGCTCTACCTCCCCTAGTCCCCACCCCCCAATAGGCCTCGGTGTGTGATGTTCTCCTCCCTGTGTCCATGTGTTCTCATTCTTCAACTCCCACTTATGAGTGAGAACATGTGGTGTTTGGTTTTCTGTTCCTGTGTTAGTTTGCTGACAATGATAGTTTCTAGCTTCATCCATGTCCCTGCAAAGGACATGAACTCATCCTTTTTTGTGGCTGCATAGTATTCCATAGTATATATGCACCACATTTTCTTTATCCAGCCTATCACTGATGGGCATTTGGGTTGGTTCCAAGTCTTTGCTATTGTGAACAGTTCTACAATAAACATACATGTGCATGTGTCTTTGTAGTAGAATGATTTATAATCCTTTGGGTATATACCCAGTACTGAGATTGCTGGGTCATATAGTATTTCTGGTTCTAGATCCTTGAGGAATCACCACACTGTCTTCCACAATGGTTGAACTAATTTACACTCCCACTAACAGTGTAAAAGTGTTTCTATTTCTCCACATTCTCTCCAGCATCTGTTGTTTCCTGACTTTTTAATGATTGCCATTCTACCTGGCGTGAGATGGTATCTGAGTGTGGTTTTGATTTGCATTTCTCTAATGACCAGTGATGGTGAGCTTTTTTTCATATGTTTGTTGGCCGCATAAATGTCTTCTTTTGAGAAGTGTCTGTTCATATTCTTTGCCCACTTTTTGATGGAGTTGTTTTTTTCTTGTAAATTTGTTTAAGTTCCTTGTAGATTCTGGATATTAGCCCTTTATCAGATGGATAGATTGCAAAAATTTTCTCCCGTTCTCTAGGTTTCCTGTTCACTCTGACGATAGTTTCTTTTGCTGTGCAAATGCTGTTCAGTTTAATTAGATCCCATTTTCAATTTTGGCTTTTGTTGCCATTGCTTTTGGTGTTTTAGTCATGAAGTCTTTGCCCACACCTATGTCCTCAATGGTATTGCCTAGGTTTTCTTCTAGGTTTTTATGGTTTTAAGTCTTACAGTTAAGGCTTTAATCCATCCTGAATTAATTTTTGTATAGGGTGTAAGGAAGGGGTCCAGTTTCAGTTTTCTGCATATGGCTAGCCAGTTTCCCCAACACCATTTTTTAAATAGGGAATCCTTTCCCCATTTCTTGTTTGTGTCAGGTTTGTCAAAGATCAAATGGTTATAGATGTGTGGCATTATTTCTGAGGCCTCTATTCTGTTTCATTGGTCTACATATCTATTTTGGTACCAGTACCATGCTGTTTTGGTTACTGTAGCCTTATAGTATAGTTTGAAGTCAGGGAGTGTGATGCCTTTAGTATAGTACGACGCTTGTAGTATAGTTTGAAGTCAGGTAGTGTGTTGTTCTTTTTGCTTAAGATTGTCTTGGCTATATGGGCTCTTTTTTTGGTTCCATATGAAATTTGAAGTAGTTTTATCTAATTCTGTGAAGACAGTTAATGGTAGTTTGAGGGGATAGCAGTGAATCTATAAATTACTTTGGGCAGTATGGACACTTTCAAGATATTGATTCTTCCTATCCATGATAAGCATGGAATCTTTTTCCATTTGTTTATGTCCTCCCTTATTTCCTTGAGCAGTGGTTTGTACTTCTCCTTGAGGAGGTCCTTCACATCCCTTGTAAGTTGTATTCCTAGGTATTTTATTCACTTTGTAGCAATTGTGAATGGAAGTTCCCTCATGATTTGGCTCTTTGTCTATTATTGATGTATAGGAATGCTTGTGATTTTTCCACATTGATTTTGTATCCTGAGACTTTGCTGAAGTTGCTTATCAGCTTAAGGAGATTTTGGGCTGAGGCAAAGGGGTTTCTAAATATACAATCATGTCATCTGCAAACAGGAACAATTTGACTTCCTCTCTTCCTATTTGAATATCCTTTATTTCTTTCTCTTGCCTGATTGCCCTGGCCAGAACTTCCAATACTATGTTGAATAGGAGTGGTGAGAGACGGCATCCTTGTCTTGTGCCGATTTTCAAAGGAATGCATCCAGCTTTTGCTCATTCAGTATGATATTGGCTGTGGGTTTGTCCTAAAGAGCTCTTATTTTGAGATATGTTCCATCAATACCTAGTTTATTGAGAGTTTTTAGCATGAAGGTGTGTTGAATTTTGTTGAAGGCCTTTTCTGCTTCTATTGAGATAATCATGTGGTTTTCATCATTGGTTCTGTTTATGTGATGGATTATGTTTATTGGTTTGCGTACATTGAACCAGCCTTGCATCCCAGGGATGAAGCCAACTTGATCATGGTGGATAAACTTTTTGATGTGCTGCTGGATTCAGTTTGCCAGTATTTTATTGAGGATTTTCGCATTGATGTTCATCAGGGATATTGGCCTGAAATTTTCTTTTTTTGTTGTGTCTCTGCCAGGTTTTGGTATCAGGATGATGCTGGTCTCATAAAATGAGTTAGGGAGGATTCTCTCTTTTTCTATTGTTTGGAATAGTTTCAGAAGGTATGGTACCAGCTCCTTTTTGTACCTCTGGTAGAATTTGGCTATGAATCCGTCTGGTCCTGGGCTTTTTTTTTTTTTTTTTGGTTGGTAGGCTATTAATTACTGCCTTAATTTCAGAACCTGTTATTGGTCTATTCAGGGATTTGACTTCTTCCTGGTGTAGTCTTGGGAGGGTGTATGTGTCCAAGAATTTATCCATTTCTTCTACATTCTCTAGTTAATTTGCACAGAGGTATTTATAGTATTCTCTGATAGCTGGTATTTCTGTGGGATATCTCCTTTATCATTTTTTATTTTGTCTATTTGATGCTTCTCTCTTTTCTTCTTTGTCTCCCTAGTGATCTATTTTGTTAATCTTTTCAAGAAAACCAATTCCTGGATTCACTGATTTTTTGAAGGTATTTCGTTTCTGTATCTCCTTCAGTTCTTTTCTGATCTTAATTATTTCTTGTCTTCTGCTAGCTTTTGATTTTGTTTGCTCTTGATTCTCTAGTTATCTTATTTTATTTTACTTAATTAATTTTTAAGAAGGAGTCTTGCTCAGCCGCCCAGGCTGGGGTGCAGTGGTGCAATCTTGGCTCACCACAACCACCATCACCTGGGTTCAAGCCATTCTCCCTTTTCAGCCTCCCAAGTAGCTGGATTACAGGCACCCTCCATCATGGCCGGCTAATTTTTCTATTTTAGTAGAGACAGGGTTTCACCATATTGGCCAGGCTGGTCTTGAACTCCTCACCTCAGGTGATCTGCCTGCTTCAGCCTCCCAAAGTGTTGGGATTACAGGCATGAGCCACCGTGCCCAGCCTCTAGTTATTTTAATTGCGATGTTAGGGTGTTGATTTTAGATTTTTCCTGCTTTCTTCTGTGGGCATTTAGTGCTCTAAATTTCCCTCTAAACACTGCTTTAGCTGTGTCCCAAAGATTCTGGTACATTGTGTCTTTGTTCTCATTGGTTTCAAAGAATTAATTTATTTCTGTCTTCATTTCATTATGTACCCTGTAGTCATTCAGGAGCAGGTTGTTCAGTTTCCATGTAGTTGTGCAGTTTTGGGTGAGCTTTTTAATCCTGAGTTCTAATTTGATTGCACTGTGTTCTGAGAGATTGTTTATTATAATTTCCATTTTTTTTTTGCATTTGCTGAGGAGTGCTATGCTTCCAATTATGTGGTCAATTTTAGAATAAGTGCAATGTGGTGCTGAGAAGAATGTATATTCTGTTGATTTGGGGTGGAGAGTTCTGTAGATGTCTATTAGGTCTGCTTTGTCCAGAGCTAAGTTCAAGTCCCAGATATCCTTGTTAATGTTCTGTCTTGTTGATCTGTCTAATATTGACAGTGGGGTGTTAAAGTCTCCCACTATTACTATGTGGGAGTCTAAGTTTGTTTGTAGGTCTCTAAGAACTTGCTTTATGAATCTGGATGCTCTGGTATTGTGTGCATATATGTCTCGGATAGTTAGTTAGCTCTTCTTGTTGGGTTGATCCCTTTTGTAATCTGTTTTATCAAGGACTAGGATTGCAACCCCTGCTTTTTTTTTGCTTTCCATTTGCTTGGGTAAATATTCCTCCATCCCTTTATTTTGAGCCTATGTGTGTCTTTGCATGGGAGTTGGGTCTCCTGAATACAGCACACCAATGGGTCTTGACTTTTTATCCAATTTGCCAGTCTGTGTCTTTTAATTGGGATATTTAGCCCATTTACATGTAAGATTAATATTGTTATGTGTGAATTTGATCCTGTCATTATGATGCTAGCTGGTTATTTTTCCCGTTAGTTGATGCTGTTTCTTCATAGTGTCAACAGTCTTTACAATTTAGTATGTTTTTGCAGTGGCTGGTACCAGTTTTTCCTTTCCATATCTAGTGCTTCCTGCATGAGATCTTGTAAGGCAGGCCTGGTGGTAACAAAGTCTCTCAGCATTTGTTTGTCTTTATAGGATTTCATTTCTCCTTCGCTTATGACGCTTAGTTTGGCTGGATATGAAAATCTGGGTTGAAAATTCTTTTCTTTAACAATGTTGAATATTGGTCCCCACTCTCTTCTGGCTTGTAGGGTTTCTGCAGGGAGATCTTCTGTTAGTCTGAGGGGCTTCCCTTTGTGGGTAACCCGACCTTTCTCTCTGGCTGCCCTTAACATTTTTTCCTTCATTTCAACCTTGGTCAATCTGATGACTATGTGTCTTGGGGTTGCTCTTCTGGAGGAATATCTTTGTGGTATTCTCTATATTTCCTGAATTTGAATGTTGGCCTGTCTTGCTAGGTTGGGGAAGTTCTCCTGGGTAATATCCTGAAGAGTGTTTTCCAACTTGGTTCCATTCTCGCTGTCACTTTCAGGTACACAATCAAATGTAGGTTTGATCTTATCACATAGTACCATATTTCTTGGAGGCTTTGTTCATTCCTTTTCATTCTTTTTTCTCTAATGTTGTATTCACACTTTATTTCATTAAGTTGATCTTCAATCTCTGATATCCTTTCTTCTGCTTGATTGATTGAGCTACTGATACTTGTGTATGCTTCACGAAGTTCTCGTGCTGTGTTTTTCAGCTCCATCAGGTCATTTATGTTCTTCTCTAAACTGGTTATTCTGGTTAGCAATGGTCTAACCTTTTTTCAAGGTTCTTAGCTTCCTTGCATTGGGTTAGAACGTGCTCCTTTAGCTTGGAGGAGTTTGTTATTACCCACCTTCTGAAGCCTACTTCTGTCAATTTGTCAAAATCATTCTCTGTCCCGCTTTGTTCCAATGCTGGCGAGGAGTTATGATCCTTTGAAAGAGAAGAGACGGTCTGATTTTTGGAATTTTGAGCCGTTTTGCACTGGTTTTTCCTCATCTTTGTGGATTTGTCTACCTTTGGTCTTTGATGTTGGTGACCTTTGGATGGGGTTTCTGTGTGGACGTCCTTTTTGTTGATGTTGATGCTATTCCTTTCTGTTTGTTAGTTTTTCTTCTAACAGTCATACCCTTCTGCTGCAGGTCTGCTGGAGTTTGCTGGAGGTCCACTCCAGACCCTGTTTGCCTGGGTATCACCAGCAGAGGCTGCAGAACAGCAAAGATTGCTGCCTGTTCCTTCCTTCTGAAGCTTTGTCCCGGGGGCACCCATGAGATGCCAGCTGGAGCTCTCCTGTGTGAGGTGTCTGTCAACCCCTGCTTGGAGGTGTCTCCCAGTTAGGAGGCACGGGGGTCAGGGACCCACTTGAGGAGGCAGTCTGTCCCTTAGCAGAGCTTGAACACTGTGCTGGGAGATCTGCTGCTCTTTTCAGAGCTGGCTGGCAGAAACGTTTACGTCTGCTGAAGCTGCGTCCACAGCTGCGCCTTCCCAGAGGGGCTCTGTCTCAGGGAGACAGGATTTTTATCTATAAGCCCCCGACTGGGGCTTCTGCCTTTCTTTCAGAGATGCCCTGACCAGAGAGGAAGAATCTAGAGAGCTTTTTAACTTTTTAATGGTAACTATTGTGACTGTTGTAAGATGGAATCTCACTGTTGTTTCAATTTGCATTTCTGTGATGATTAGTGATGTTGATCATTGTTTCATGTTTGTTGGTCACTTGTATGTCTTCTTTTGAGAAGTATCTACTCATGTCTTTTGCCTACTTTTTAATTGGGTTATTTGTTTTTTTACTTGTTGAATTAAGAAATGAACATTTTAAAAACATTTAAGAGGTAGAACATGTGTCTCCAAAGAAAGAAACTATTAATTAGATCTCATTTAATGTGAAATTAGGCAGATGCCCAGTGATATTTCTTACATGATTTTACCTTGTAATCAGTATTTCAATTATGTTTTTAAAGTCTACGTTGTGACTTCCTATAACATTTATGAACAAAACAAGATGTTTTCAAATGGTGCATGTATACATACAGTTTATTTTCATGTCATGAAGGAAAGTAGGATAAGTTGGAATGAAAATACTGTAAATTACCAACATATTTTTTACTGGTCACTTATTATTGATATAGTTGGGCCTTTACGAGGAATAAAGCTTTCAGTCAATCAATGTGCAGAGGACACTGTACTAATGAAGAGTTGTATGGGAAATTAGGCATGCTTACCAAATTAGGAGACTGTATCACATAGTAGGGAAAAAATTTGTTGAAGATCAAACAACACATAACTGAAAGAGTTAGGTTTTTAAAAAGCAGACTGCAATTTTTCATATTTACAGCCTATGTCACTCTGCTTCTGTATATCTGGAGGTAGGCCTACTTGTAGGCAGACAACAGAGATTCACCCTGACCAACTTAAGCAAATAATAATAAAGTGAAAGCATTGGCGAGCTTACAAGCAAAGCAAAGCCTGGGAATTCAGGCTCTAAAGCAGGACAAGAACCAAAGGAGTTGCAAACTCAGCCAAGATCAAGCCATTGGAAAGTTGTGGTTACAATTGTTCCCATAGGATGCTTGATATTCTTGCCAATGGATGCAAGACTCCAGGGTTAGTCCTGATATTTGTAAAAACTTAGCTTTCTTGCTGTCTAATTTACATAGACTAATATACACCAATAATTTTAATGTATAGTTTGATCAGTTTTGATAAGCATGCGCACCTCTGTAACTACCATCATGGTCAAGACACAAAACATTTTCATCCCCTGGAACACTCCCTTTACAATCCCTAGTCTTCCACTCCTGGCAACTACTGATCTAGTTCTATCACTTCAGATTAACTTTGCCTATTTAGAATGCCTTATGAATGGAAAGATACCCTAATGGAATCTTTGTGTTTTGCTATTTTCACTTAGCATTACATTTTGAGATTGATCTGTGTTGTTGAGCATATCAGCTGGTTGTTCTTTAGTGCTGAATAGTATTCTATCATATAAATATTGTATAATTTGTTTATGCATCCATCAGTAGATGGACATTTGGACTGGTTTCCACTTTCAGGCTATTAAGAATAATGCTGCTGTCAACAATCTTGTATAGACATTTGTATGGACATATTTTTTCTCTTAGGTAATACATAGAAGTTGAATTGCTGTACAATGTTGTAAGTATTTGTTTAACTTTACAGGAAACTAACATGCAGTTTTCAGGTGTTGCATTGTTTCACCATTTCACGTGCAGTGTATGACAGCTCCAGGTACTCCACATTCTCACCAATTGCTCATATTGTCAATTTTTAAGTTTATCCTTTCTAGTGGGTAAGTAGTATGCCATTTTATTTTAATTTATATTTTACTGGTAACTTAGGATATTGAGGATATTTTCATGTGTTTATTGATCTTTATCTTCTGTTATGTTGCATCTATTTTAAGCCCTTTGACAATTTTGTAATTGGGTTGTTTATTTCACCATTGAGTTATAAAAATTCTATTTATATTCTGGACATCAGTACTTTGTCAGATACATATTTGCAGATATTTTCCAGTCCGGCTGGATTTTTCATTTTCTTTATGGCATTTTTTAACAGCAGAATTAATTTAAAGTCTGTTTCATCGTTTTAAAAGTGTTTCATGCTTTTTAAGTATTCTCTAAGAAATCTTTGCCTATACCAAGGTCAAAAACGTTTTTCCTCTGTGTTTCCTTTTTAAAACTTTCTTGTTTTGGCATTTACATTGAATTCTATGATCCATTTAAAATTAATTACTGTGTTAGTGTGAGGGAGCACGCTACCCTATTCAGGGTTCATTTTTGTTCATGTGCATGCAGATGTCTAACTATTCTATCACTCTTTGTTGAAAATAGACTATTTTCCCCTTATTAAATTGCTTTGGTGCTTTTATAAAAAAATCAATTGCCCATATGTGTGGGCACACTTTGGACTCTGGTGTATTTAACTGATCCTATGCAACATTAAATATTTTGTTTACTGTAGCCCTGTAATAAATTTTGAAGTCAAGTAGGTTAAATCTTCCAACTTTGAGGTTACTTCTTTTTTTTTTCAGAATTGCTGAATTTTCTAGGTCATTTGATTTCATACAACATTTACAATCAATTTGCCAATTTTTAAAAAGTCAGTTGGAATTTTGATTGGAATTGCACTGAATGTATAGATTTTTGGAGAACAGACACCGTGTCAGTATGAATCTCTTCAGTCCATTGCCCTGCAGATAGCAGCCCCTTCAGCAGTCTCAGATTCTGATCTCCACTTCTCATCCCAATGAGACCATAGTTCTCTGCTTGGACTTCAACTCCTTGTGTTTTGGTCTGAAAATCGTTCCAGGCTGAGAGTGGGGCGGCCATGCATCTGATCTCTTAGAGGCCCGTTCTCTCAGAGATCACATGAAGCATGTGATTCTATTGTGCAATGCCAGAAAACCATTTCTCCATATATGTTTTTAGGGTTTAGTTTTAGAGTTGCTTGTAGAGAGTTACTCCAGAATGGCTGGAGGTGGAAATGCACTTCCTGGATCTTGGGTCATGCTTCCCTTCTTCTCAGGAGATTTTCAAAGCTTATTGCCATTACTAATCCTGTATTAACCGGTTTTTCATCTTTGAGCTTCAGTTTCCGCATCTTAAAAATGTGGAAAATAAAAGTCTCTATTACATAAGGTTGTCGTAAGAATTAAATGAGACCGTTTAGCACATAGTTTGCGACATAATCAGAAGTATATGTGTATTAGCTATCTTATGTTTAAATCACCATGTTAATATTCAAAAGTCTGAAGTAGAAACATGCACTGGCAGAGCCTAGTTGATGTGCTCTGCTGATTCCCTTGATGCCAAGAAGGAGTATCTAGTCCTTTTAACCCCATAATTAGAGATTCTTTCAAAACGGGAAGGGTATGAGACAGATACCAGAAAACATAAATGTTTTTTAGTACATTGAGGAAGGGGTTTGCAAATAGAATCATGGAAAGGTGAAAGGAATTAAGCTCCCTTTGAAGACTTCTATTCAGTATTGTTTGTTGCTGCATCATAAGAAAATCATAAAACATATGCCCTATACAGTAAATGTAAAATAAACAAATGCTCAGCCATTTTGCCATGATCTACTAACCTAGTTTTTATGTGCATCTCAAATTCCTTTATGTATCACCTCTGAAAAGAATACAAATATATTTCTATATATTTTTATATATTACAAATATATTTTAATATATGTTAAATATATTAAAATATATTTAATATTTATTATATATTATATTATGTATAAATGTTAAATATATAGTAAAATATATTTTTATATACTTTTATTCTTTTCAGATATATATATGTACATATGAAAAGTATTAAAACAATACCAAAAGAATTGTGTGGATTCAGAAATGTCATGCCATGTTATTCCTCTACTTTTGGTTTGTGCTCCAATTATGCATAGGTGTCTGAGGGCAAGGGTTGAATGAGGAGAAAAAGAAAGAAACAATGAAGAAGATAATGAACTTCGCTTTAAAGATATTGGACCCTTTCATTTAAGTATTATAGATACGTTTACCTTTCTTTCTTAACTTAAGGTAGGCAACTTGTGCTGAGTAACCTCAGCAATGGAATTTTCCCTAAGGGCTGGAAGCAAAACCCAGGATGAATCTCATCAAATAGCCTCCCACTGGTAGATATTTGCCAAAGGGGATTGCCCAAGATGCCTTCTTTTTGCATCGTTAATTAAGACCCAGTTGCATGATACCCCTTGTCCACGATGGTAGATATTTGCCAAAGGGGATTGCCCAAGATCCCTTCTTCTTGCATCCTGTTAATTAAGACCCAGTTGCATGATACCCCTTGTCCACAAAACACCTGTTCTTCACGGAAACTGACTGCTGCCCCAACCCTCTCCTCCACCACTGGAAACATAAAACAATATTGGCCAATGCAAATTGTAGCGACATTTTCTGTGGACTTCTCCAATAGAAGTTGGATTGTTTTTCCAAGAAGCGTACTGAAAGAAACAACCTTTCTTCCTACTGAGTGTGATTATGGAAGCATGGCTCTCCTGCTAACAACTGGCCTCCATCTTATGACCAGAAACAGAGCTTTAGATGAAAGCTAAAGCCAGTTTTGGACTGAAGCAATACTGTAGAAGACAGAGATGGAAGAAATTTGTCTTCAGTAATATTGCGCCACTTGATCAAGTCTTCACAGACATCTTCCGAGCCAGTGATAGGTCTTCATTATTTAAGACAGTTTGAGTTTTATTTATCATTATATGCAACAGATTCCTGAACAATGCACTCATATAGAATGACAGTTTCTATTCACTTTCTATCTGAAAACATTTCTTAACAGATAATTCCCATTTCTTTTTTCCCATTATTTTGAAGAAAAAAAACTATAATTTCAAATCATAGCTCATTGTCTATTCAAGTTCAAGATCAACCATTTTCTTACCAGATACTGTAATCTCAGTTCTTTCAGAGACCCCACATGTCTATTACTAAATTTTAATTCTTTACCTTGTTTTTCATATTTTTATATAAAAAAATCAGTAATTGAATATTTTTTGTTAACACTGGTCATTTCTTGTCTCCCCATCTCATTATTCATGGAACTCCTATCTCATACATTTAGCAATGTTTCAGTCTAAAATATCGAATAACTAAGAAGGAACCAGATAGATCACTAAAGGTACCATTTATCTTAAAAGAATAAGGGACTTAAGGACCAGTGAAAATAAATTTATATAATGGAGGATATTAATATTAGAAAATGAGAATGTAAGAGTCTCTGTTAAATAGAAAATAAACCATTTTATAGCTATTGCTGTCTACATTAGAGGTAGTATGGCTATTCATGAGATAAAATGTATTCATTTACAAATTCATTCTATTTTCCCAAGCCCCTTGCAATCATTTCTTAATTACTAGTTTCTCAATATCTAAAATTTGAGTGTTTTATTGGAATATAAAATTTAATTTGTGTATTTTTGTTAGAAATATTTCATGAAGTTTTGATAGAAGAATGGATCTGAAAATTTTGGTCAAAGACAAAGGGAAAAACTGAGAAATTCACAGGAAACAATTACTAGTAGTGACTTTCCTAATGCAGTGGTCTGTGGGTTCACTGGGGTCCATGAGAGTCTTCCAAGTTCTGGGAACTGATCACTTATTAATGTCATAATAGCTTATCTGTATGCCTCTATTGTGAATACATAATTTGTGATATTTAGTAAAAAACAGTTTAAGTTATTATATTTCATTGAAGGTAATTTTATTATTCATCAAAGCCCTCTCTCTTACTCACATAATTCGATTTTTTCTTTTCTCGTTGGAATAGGTAGGTAGGAATAGGGATAGGTAGAAAATGCAGTCTGCAATTTGATAGCTCCAATAAAATACAACACGAGTGAAAAAAAGGTGAAGGTCTTCTGCTGTAGAGGCAGCTGATGCCCACCGAAGTAAACATTAAGCTGGAAAGAAACCAGAGCTGAGGCTGCAGCATGCTGTGTCTATGTGTTTGTATGTGTGGATTTTGTGTAACAGGCCAGAGAAAGAGAGCATTTTAGAAATGCATAAGAAAGGTTGAAATACCTGAGGAACTAAAAGGAAGTGTTTGCTTTTTATGTGTTTATATTTCATAACTTTATCTCATTATTAAAGATTCATGGGAAAATATTAAATGGTAGGATGTATTTGCAAATTTTTAAGCTATACTTTATGGCATTAGACATTTGTGTGACGATAACAAAGTGCTCTTTATTACAGATGGAAAAAAAGCTGAAACTTAATGGAAATATGCACAGAGTACTTTTCCAATCATATGGATGGATTGTGTTAAACAAACAGTTTCTCACTGCTTGGTCCCTAAGCACTACATTGCATGCATGTTAGAGCAGATGGTCAAAATGGAAGAAGGCTCTAGAAACAAGTGGCCCAAAGAACCAACAGAATTGCCTTGATGCATTGAAATACATGAAATGCATGGGCATCTCTTCGTCTGCAGCGCTCTTTTGGATGCAGCTTCAGAGGAATGTTTGTAAATGTAATAAGACATTCCCTAGCCAAGTTCTAGACCAGCCTGACCAACATGGTGAAACCCCGTCTCTACTAAAAATACAAAAATTAGTCAGGCATGGTGGTGTTCACTTGTAATCATAGCTACTCAGGAGGCTGAGGCAAGAAAATTGCTTAAACCTGGGAGGCGGAGGTTGCAGTGAGCTGAGATCACACCATTGCACTGCAGCATGGGTGACAGAGTGAGACTCTGTCTCAAAAACAAAACAAAACAAAACAAAAAAAGACATTCCCTAGCCAAAAAAAATCTCTTCCAGAAAGGCGTTGTTCTTGTCCAATATGGGATAGTGGGTTCCCTTGTTGTTCTCCTTGCTTTCTTCAGTTTCTATATTTTGCAATTAAAAAGATTAGCCATTACAGATAGGAAATTATTTTAATAATAATAACGAACAGTAGTATAAAATCTCGTAATGCATCACAGGCTTACAGATAATAAAAAGAACAGTATTTTTTCAATCAAGTTAAAATATTTCTTAATTAAAATATGCTTATGATAGAATGCCCTTTTCTGTCCATGTATATGCACCCAATTATAGTTGATCTTACATTTATTGCTAGTAGTAGAGCTTTGTACATACTTGTAAGGAGTTCTTAATGCTGATGAGGGTTTGCAAAAGAATGCATCATATTTGAAAGGGAGAGTAGAATTGACCTCAGGACAGATGGAAAATTGTTTCACAAAACCAAGCAGGAGCCCAAAAAGTGAGTGAAGTGTGGAGCCTGGGTCGTTAAAAAAATGGGAAAAAAGTGAGGTGAGGCCGGGTGCAGTGGCTCACACCTGTAATTCCAGCACTTTGGGAGGTTGAGGCAGGTGGATCACCTGAGGCCAGGAGTTTGAGACCAGCCTAGCCAATCTGGTGAAACCCCGTCTCCACTAAAAAAGTACAAAAATTAGCGGGACGTGGCGGCACACGCTTGTAATCTCAGCTACTCGGGAAGCTGAGGCAGGAGAATTGCTGGAACCCGGGAGGCGGAAGTTGCAGTGAGCCGAGATCACACCATTGCACTCCAGCCCTGGCCAACAGCGAGAAAAAAAAAATAGAAAAGAAAAGAAAAGTGAGGTGCACACAGGGAAGGGTTTATGACAGTGCCTATTCACAGAAACAAATTAAAATAAATCATTAGTCACCTGTGTGATTATAAAATAATGAGATAAATATTCCTGTGAGGCTTGTGGAGATACCCTCTTACTTCCGAATCACACTATGCTCACAGATTTGCTAATATTTGTCGTGTGCTGATCCCCATAGCAACAAATTTCCTATTAGGCAAAATCTAAAAATACAAAAGGGCTACATGATGAATTTCTCAAGGACAAGAACAGTGTCATTCACAATTGAATACTCCAATCTCAACACAGTGTATGGCACATAGGGTACATTAATACATATTTAATAAACAAATATATTAATAAAAAGAAATTTAAATATAATTGAAATTATGATATTTAAAATTAATATCTAGATATCTCAATCTGTTTTTTTCTGAATTTTAGCTGATTCCACAATTGATTTATCTTACTTTGAAACTACTTATTAAAGACAAGAATAACATTAATTAGTTTTACAGAAAACATAATTATTTTTAATAATTATGACACTCTATCATTTCTTCTAACACTGAGTATTGTAGCAGAAAGGTCTTGACTTTGCATTTAAATTTCTGGGCTTCAATTTCAGATCCACTATTTACTATGTCATGTTGGGCATGTTATTTAACTTGTCTGAGTCTTGAAATGGGTATAAAATAACCTAAAATTAACGTTGTTCAATTAAATGATATATGATATATAAACATCAATTTATTTCTTCTTCTCTTCTGAATTTTGAGGGGATTGACTGGTAGGCAGGAATTGGCCTCAGAATATTCTGAACAGGAATTTGTTCCTATTCAGTTGGAAGTTAGTGTATTTCTCTACTCCTCCTCTGAGGATGTGTCAAAAAATATGTTCTCCTTTACTCAATTCATCTCCATTGGTCAAAATGCTACTACTGTGTGTTTTCTTTTTAGGATTCAAATGCCTATTAATTTACTGAAAATTATGTATCTAGTTAAATAGTCTTTTGAGCCTATATTCCTGTAGAAATGTATTTAAACAGTTTCCTGGAAGTAAAACGTTTTTAAAACTACATTTTATAATTTTCCCTTGCCATTCCCTATTTGCCTTTCAATGCACAGCTCATTGTCACAGTCTTCACCTCCTCCTTCAAAACTTCCCTGTTTGCTGCACTCTTTGAGTTCCTGTTCAGCTTGCATTCTACCATATGTGGTAATAATTTTATTTAATTAACAAATATTGATGAAAGGTCAATAATGAGTCAGAATAAAAATATGCATACATTTGGCAAAGAAGACACAAATATAACTATCATACAATAAGATATTTACAATGAATATGGATTTATTCTAGCTGCATTTTTATAATTTAAACATCTTCTCTTTACTACATTTACAGAACATTGGGAAAAGTCTTTACCATATACAATCTGTCCATAATATCTGGTAGTGAGAAAACCCTATAAACTCAATTTAAATGCTTTAAACAATACTACTTAGAAGGAATCTAACATTTTAATGATTAACTTTCTTCTGAATCACATTTGTGTGCAGTCTAGTAGTTATATAGAATTGAAATCAAAATTTTCACAAATAGTCTTAGAACCAAATCTTGCCAAGGTCAAAACTAAAATGCTCAATAGTACATCAGCTGATCATAAACCATATGTTACTCTTTTCAAATGTCATTAATTAGTCTGTTACTCAACCTCTCCGTTCATATAGAATAAGTTTTCCAGTTCAAAACCAGTATCATTCCCCATGGATTGTACTATAGCAGAGTCTCTCTGATTAGAACTAAGAAAACTCAAAATTCTATAAATGAATTAGATGTCAACCTCCTCCCCATTTCAGTCTGGATCTCAATGAAGAGAAATGCAATATATTTAATGTGCATTGTAAAGTAGGTTTTCTTGTGTATGATCATTTATTTATACCTGTGCGTTTAGTGAACAGGAAGTACGTCTCTCTCCTGTGCATTACTCTCAATTTCATAATGACTATATAGTACCTATTAGCAGATACTGACAGTGAAGAATCCGGTAGTTCCTCGGTCATGCCCATCTGATATGCATTTTGTGGAAGAATAAGTACAACACTGATTTTCAGAAGGAGACTTTTATTTGATTTCATTTTATACTGTCATATTTTGTTATGTATGAATTGCTTTAATGCACTAGCAATCAGCCCAGGTAGAGTTTGTGAAATTTCTACTACAGTGGTTACCCTATTAGAGTTGGCTAAGACAGCAAGCAAGCTTCTGCATTGTGAAACACAGTGACAGAAGTATTTAACAAGTGGAAATTACGGCACAGGGATTCTTCAACTGCCTTGCAAAGTGGTGCACGGGTGGAATCTTACCAGCATTATCATCTGCCATAAGAAATTAAACCTGTCTCTTCCTGCGGTAACTGGAAGAGGAATGATTTAAACTTGAACACCTAATTGCATCTCTCCCAGGAAGGGTTTGAGCCAGAAACTCAGGTAAGAAAATTCCGCAGTAGGCTCTCATTTTGTCATCAGTGATGTATTCCATTTTCAGCGGGGAATCCTGGACAGGGGGTAGGATCCTGAGAGGAGACAGCGGGCTGCCTTCTGCGCCTCTGAAGGGTCTTTCAGATTGTTTGCCTTTGCCGTTCAGATTGAATGGCTAAACACGTATCATACCTACGTATTCTAAAGTAAAATACAAATTGGATTTTGGTGCTCTTGATAAATTACCTGCTCAGTTGCACCCATCTATTAGTGCCGATAATAGAGAATTGATTGAACATCTTTTCCATGCAGGAGCAATCGAATGAGACTCTTCATCTACAAGAGTAACTTGCAATTACTGAACGTGTTCAAAACCCACCCCGAATCCTTATTAAAAGTAGGTAGAAAATAAATAATAACTCCTTGAGGTATTTAATGGCTGAGGAAAGGGAAATTAAATACTATAATCACTTGAAATTAAAATTGTTTTAAAAAACAATCCGTGGGATACCCAAACTCTAAAAGCCACAGGCTTGCATTATTCAGCAAACACACTGCAGAGTCTTCTAAACAACTGTAGTCCAGCCAACACACAAGACCTTCCCTCCTAAATACTTATGAAACATTTTTGAAGGGAGCAAAATAGATCTAGTCTACACACACACACACGCACGTGCACACACATTCTTAAAAGATACTCTTTCCTAGAAAACACCCATAACAGCATATTCTTGAAAGGCCATCTTTTTAGATAGAGCTATAAACCGAGCTTCCACAAACCAGTAAGGGCAGAGCAATCCCATACTTCTTAGGGGCATTTTAGCTATGTGATGAGAAAAAGACTATGCTCTATCAATACACATAGTTTTACTTGAAGACTCTCTTCCAAGAAAAAAGAAGAGTAGAATAAAATAAAAAGATAATTATAGCTTCAGTTTAGCACTCCCTCTCTTTCACTCTGTGTCTGTGTCTGTGTGTGTGCGTGTGTGTGTGTGTGTTTCAACAATCTAAGATTGTATCTAGCAGCTATATTAAAACTACTGCAGTCCTGGCGCAGTGGCTCACACCTGTAATCCCAGCACTTTGGGAGGCTGAGGCGGGTGGATTACGAGGTCAGGAGATTGAGACCATCCTTGCTAACACTGAAACCCCATCTCTACTAAAAATACAAAAAATTAGCTGGACGTGGTGGCACGTGCCTGTAATCCCAGCTACTTGGGAGGCTGAAGTAGGAGAATTGCTTGAACTCGGGAGGCGGAGGTTGCAGTGAGCCGAGATCGCACCACTGTGCTCCAGCCTGGGTGACAGAGCAAGACTCCATTACACACACACACACACACATACACAAACAAAACAAACAAACAAAAAACAACCAACCAAAATACTACTGCAAAGACTAAGACATAGAGGTGGTATAAGTATCTTTCCCCATCTCTATATTAATATTTAAAAGACAAGCTAACTATGTGTTAAAGATGTTGTGGGAAAAAAATTCTCTAAGAGCTTTATTTCCAGAATCTGACAGCAGTAAAAGTGCTTATAGATCATTGGCCCTAGTCTTTTACAAGTGGAAAGATTATGGCTCTTAGAGAACCATTTGAGTTGTCTAATATCACACAGCGAGACATGTCGAAGACAGACCCAGCCTAGGACACAAGTTGCAGCTCTGACAACAAAATGATTCGTAGGAGAATATAAAATATTGGGAAGACAAATTACTTGATCAAAAACCAATTTATTTTGTGGAATTGTTTAACATGTTTGTTGACAGTGAATTGTCTTGCTGTCTTGAGTCTCTTAATTTTTGCTTATATACATTTGTTTTATATAGCTTGACGCTCTGCTGTATTGTTGGTTTGTTAAGCTCATATGTGATGAGGAATGTTATACTCGCAGATTCAATAAACCTCGAAACATACAGTGCAGAATGTTGTCAGTACAAGTGCCCTGGAATGTGACACCCCAAAGGTCAGGGCTGCATTTTCTTTGTAAGTGTATCTTAGCCGCTAGCCATATTGGCTATTTAAATTTAGATTAATTAAAATTAAGTAGTTAAAATTCATTTTATCAGTTGCACTAGCCACAGTGAAAGTGACAAACAGCTTCAAATGTCTCAGTAGCTCAAGTGTGGCTACTGCCAATTGTATTGGAGGGACAGTGCAGGTATGAAATGCCACAGACATCATAGAAAGTTCTACCAGACAGTGCTGGTGCAGAGCAATAAAAGTAGAAACGATTTTAGGAAGACAGTGGTGGAAGAGATAGAGGAAGAAAAGGTGACGGGTAGATGATAGATTACATAGGTAGGTAGGTAGGTAGGTAGGTAGGTAGATAGATAGATGATAGATGTGATAGAAAAAGGAAAGAAGGAAAGGAGGAAGGGAGGCAGAAAGGCGGGAAGAAAAGAAGAGAGGAAGGGAGGAAGAAAGAGATTTTTTTTTCAAGAGTAGAGGAAGGGAGAGGACTACCTGATATTGTGAGTATTTTTAGACATGTTCTGCTGCTGGGAAACTGTAGAATTTGGCTCCAGTGAACTTTTTTTTTTTTTTTTGAGACAAGTCTTGCCATGTCCCCCAAGCTGGAGTGCAGTGGCACAATCTCAGCTCACTGCAAGCTCCGCCTCCCAAGTTCACGCCATTTTTCTGCCACAGTCTCCCGAGTAGCTGGGACTACAAGCGCCGCCACCACACCTGGCTAATTTTTTGTATTTTTAGTAGAGACGGGGTTTCACCGTGTTAGCCAGGATGGTCTCGATCTCCTGACCTCGTGATCCGCCCACCTCGGCCTCCCAAACTGCTGGGATTCACTACACTTTTCTAAGCCTTATGAACTGTGAGTCTAACCCACAGTGGACAGTGCAGAAGAACCATGACTTATTACAGGAACCACCTCACCTCAATTAAAACAGCATACCCACCCTGAGGCTCATGCTTTGAAGCAGAGTAAAAAATAGTGGCTTTCAAATTCTTCAGGCCAAAAGGAGACAAAAACAGCAGTAATAATTTAGGATGTGGTACCTCCGACATTTGTATTAGTGGAACAGGGATACAAAAATGAATAAAAATGTCTGTATACCTGTGGTTTAAATCCATATTTATAACTTTTCCTTGAAGATTCTATGCTGTGTTTTTACTGTTCTCATCTTTGTCATTTCCTACTTGTTTTATGATTGTATTATTACATTATCCCTAGAAGTAATGTTAATATCTTACAAGCCATTTACTAGAGCCAATAAGCATCTGTTATTAGTCCATTATACAGCACCAATGAGGATTATGATCCTTGCCTAATGGCTGCATGCAGGAATTTTAAAAAATTTCTTAGAAATATATAAAATGAAACGTCAAAAGCGAACCTATCAGGTTACATAGTACTTTCCCAGAGCTGAATGTTTCTCCAAAGAGTTATCCCAGTGGCTTCTCATCAGCCCCGTTGGAAATGCCATGTGGAATGGCAGGCAGCCTGCTCCCTGGGAAAGCTTCTGGAGCTAGAACTGAGGCTTGGCGTCCTCACAGATACCCCTGACTGCAGAGCGAGGCCTTCCCGCCATGAGAGATCGTGCACTACCTAGAGCCCTAACACACAAAAACGCTTCATTAAATATTCTCCTAAATCTATATTGGCTTTTCACTCTGATCTTATAAACTTTTGTGATTCAGAGCACAAACCATTCAAATGGGAAGTCATCTCGTCTTTTCTTCTTCTCGAAGGCATACTCACCAGAAAACACAGCCCACTTCAGTTGAACGTTGCTGTTTCAGTGCGTGAGTATACTGAAATATTTTTAAAAGTCAACAATATGACCCACAAGGCAAATCATACCAGTGTTTGTTGAATACCTTCCAGCCTCCAGATCCATTCGCCTTCATAGCTAAGGATGCTCTTCCTCCAAGGAAAGCTTCCATCTGATCTTCTGTAAGTAGGCAAAATGCATTTTAGTTTCCATCACACGTTCTTTTCCGTACCGCTTGTATGTTGGATTTTTTAAATCCAATTATTCAATTAACGCTATACCAACAATCTGCTAATTCCAAGAACAGGCTGAGGCCGGCGGGAAAGAGGTTCCAGCGCGCTCTGGGAACAGAAAGCGCACCTGCCTGGAACGAGAAGGAGTGTGCTGAAATGGGACGCTAGGAAGGGAGGCAGAGGCTGGCAAAGGCGACGGAGGAGGGGCTCAAAGGAGCCAGCGGGGAAGGCCGCGGTGGAGCACGGAGAAGCAAGCGCTTCTGAGCGGGGAAGGCCGCCGCGGAGCCCGGAACAAGCGCTTCTGAGCGGGGAAGGCCGCCGTGGAGCGCAGAGGAGGAAGCGCTTCCGAGAGGGGAAGGCCGCGGTGGAGCCCGGAGGAGGAAGCGCTTCCGAGCGGGGAAGGCCGCGGTGGAGCCCGGAGGAGGAAGCGCTTCCGAGCGGGGAAGGCCGCGGTGGAGCGCGGAGGAGGAAGCGCTTCCGAGCGGGGAAGGCCGCGGTGGAGCCCGGAGGAGGAAGCGCTTCCGAGCGGGGAAGGCCGCCGCGGGGCGCGGAGGAGGAAGCGCTTCCGAGCGGGGGAGGCCGCCGCGGAGCCCGGAACAAGCGCTTCTGAGCGGGGAAGGCCGCCGCGAGGCGCGGAGGAGGAAGCGCTTCTGAGCGGGGGAGGCCGCCGCGAGGCGCGGAGGAGGAAGCGCTTCTGAGCGGGGGAGGCCGCCGCGGAGCCCGGAGGAGGAAGCGCTTCTGAGCGGGGGAGGCCGCCGCGGAGCCCGGAACAAGCGCTTCTGAGCGGGGGAGGCCGCCGCGGAGCCCGGAGGAGGAAGCGCTTCCGAGCGGGGAAGGCCGCGGTGGAGCCCGGAGCAAGCGCTTCTGAGCGGGGTAGGCCGCGGTGGAGCCCGGAGGAAGAAGCGCTTCTGGGCGGGAAAGGCCGCTGCGGGGCGCGGAGGAGGAGGCGCTTCTGAGCGGGGCAGGAACGTGAGGATGCCAAGGCCCCGTGGAAGAGAGTACGCGCGGGCGGGGGCAGATGCCTCTGGGGTGGAGTGGGTGGCTGTGGTCAGCCTAATTGAAATAGGCTGGGAGGAAACGGGAAGGGGAAGAGACAAAAAGCATAAATGGAGCTTTTGAAAAAATTGGTTTTGAAAAGTAGAGATTAAATAACAGTTGCAGGCATCATTTTGTTTTTATCAAGGATGGCGAAAACTAAATTCGATTTACATGCTGATGGAAAACGCCCAGTAGATAGAGAAAGAAATGAAGACAGAAAAACGAAATAGGAAAGAGGATCAGCAATAGAGGAAGGAGACTACAGGCAGGATACAGTTATTTTGAGTGGTTTGTTTCTCCTGAATATTGCACCTATTAATTTGGAAAAATATTGTATTCTGTGCTGTCTTAAAGAAATCGTCTTTTTCTCTTTTAACATATCATTTGGAATTAAATTGCTTACTGTGCATTGTTCTGACACCATTCACAACATCTTTATTAATGATTGCTTATATTCAGTTAGCATTCCCCTACTATTAATAAATTGCTGGGCCATATCATTGCTTATAGAACCAAAGAAATTTTGATGTAATTGGCCAGTTTTAAAAGTTAGACGTCTATGCTTAGGCAGTGGCTTGTCTTGGGACTAAAACAACTTATGCAGCAAAGTGAATCTCTGGATCTGGGGATTGGGAGGGAGGACAATGAAGAACGAAGCAGGAAGGCTCAGGGAAGATGGCGGCTCAGTCCAGTTTCCCGTGGAGCCGCAGGGTCAGGAGCTGTGCGCTATAAAGCCAAGGGATCCTCTAGGCCTCGGGGACAGTTAACAACAGGATACTCTGTGAGCCACAGAAAAGTCTGAGAAATAGCATCCTAGAGCTCCGGGTGATAATTGAGAGCTTAGCAAATAGATTTCCAGAGCTGTGAAAGTAAAGATGGCATCTGACCTTTTGCATGATCCATGGTGATCTTCTAGAAACATGAGGAGGTCATAGACCTTTCTACCCTGATAGCCCAAGGGTGTTCATCTTCTAATTTTGGAGAAAAAGAAGAAGAAGGAGAGGTGGAGGAGGAGGAAGAAAGAGATAAAAAAAAGAACAGAAGAAGAGGGAAGAGGAGAGAGGAAAGAGAGAAGAAAACGAATAATTTTTATGAACAGTATTTTAAAACTTTATTGAAAAATATTAAATAAGACAAACATATGGAAAGATAAAACATATCTTGGGTAGAAAACTCTGGAGAACGTTCTGGAAGTAAAGGTTGAATTTGGATAGATCCTGTGACCTAGCAATTTTATTTCCGGGTATTTAGGCCAGAGAAACCCTGAGGCTCATATACACAAAGAGACAACACCATTGTCATCACCAGTGCTATCGTTACAGCTAACACCGAGTACTGACCGTATACCTCCATTCTAAATATGCTATGTGAATTATCTCATTTATTAGGTTTCACCACATAAAAATGCTACTGTGTGACCATTTTTGGACTATGAAAATTACAACCGCATATGCTTCCAGCTAATACTCTTCTCAATAGTCCTATGAAGTAGATACTATTTTTATCTCGATTTTAAAATGGGGAAGTGAGGCACAGTGGATTAAATAACTTGCCAAGGCTGCTGAGCTCCTACATGGCGCCACCACATGTCAGATGCATGCAGTCTGCACTGGAGTCTCTCTTCGAAACTGCTTGCTATGCTGCCTCAATCTGGAAAAAAAGGCTCACAGCCACAGACCTCAGGAGAGCAAAAGGATGAAAACAACAGCATGTGCATTAGCAGAGGAATTGACTAATACCTTGATGTACATTCACACAAGAGAATGTGGCAAAATAGCAAATTCAAGAACCTAAAGTTACTCATATTAATCCACATTAAGTGAGAAAAGAGAGATTCCAGGAAAATATATACAGCAGTGGCCATTTGTATTACAGTTAGGAACATGTAACACAGTGGTACATACGGTTTAGTGCCAAAGACGTATGTGACACACATGTAAAGGTATCCGTGAGAATGACAAACACCAAAGGAAGATGCTGGCTAATGTGGATTCAGAAGGAGGTAGTTGGGGAAGGACTAGGAGGAATATCAGCTGTTTCGGTGATGGATGATTTTTAGTAAGGTCATGGGTACATGGGTGATTGCGATCTCATTCTTAAGGCAATTCTGCAGCCAGATAGAGAAAAAGGAAAATATACCCGTAATAAACAACTTTCAATGAATGATATGAGGAGTAAAGAAATTAATAAGGACACTCGTGGAGTGGGGAAAGCAAGAAAAGGGCAACATTAAAAATTTAAAAGATATAAACAGAAATGATCCCTTTTATGTAAAATTAATTTATATTTGCATATTTTCACAACAGAAACAGATACCAAGATCTTAACAGTGGTTGCCTCAGTGTGATGAGATTTTGAAATGATTTATATATTTTTTTTCTTATGTTTTTATGCAGTCTTCAGATGTTTTACGGGGTAGTTATATGTAGTCAGGAAAATACACAGCATTCTAGATAAATGAAAGAGTGAAAGGCAGCAGTCCAAAGGGAAGCTAAGTGTGGACTAGATCCTGAAGTATGGCAAATGCAGGTTTTTCTCCCTTTTAGAGATGATAAATGAGCAGTTAGTATTTCCACCAAGATCATGCATTAGGTTCAAATTTCAGGTCTGGCGGGTCAATCTAATAAATTATTTAGCAAGAGCCTTCAGAAAGGTTGGGCTGGGGAAGCCATCTTCTTCTAAGATGTGCTTCTGTCTTTGGCATGCAGTTGTTTTAAGCTGGACAGTTTTTAACTGGGCAAATCTGGGAACTGGGAGAAAGGAAAAATTCTCAGTTCTAAACTGGGAATAGACTTTAGGAGATAAATAACATGGGAGATAGATTATAAGAGGATACATGGGAGGATGGTTCAAAGTGGGGATGGGATTTAGGAGGATAAAAGGAGGTTCTCTCCCTCGTGGGAAGACATCTGTTTCACACATGCCTCTTGGGCTGAGAATGAGCCTTGTATTACCCAGATCTGGCCAAAATATGGCAGTGGTCTTTTTCACGAAGAACAGAGGTGCCCACAGAAGCAGAACCGTGCCATTGTCCAGACGATGCAGTGTGGGAGATGTTGGGGAGGAGGCATTCTCCCTACCTGTACCTGGACTCTAGAGATTCTTTGTCCTGACAGGGATGAGGTTTCATTGGCATCCAGGGTCAGTATCTTGGCAGGGTCCACGACCTACTCCAGAAGGGCAGATGGAAGCCAGGCTGCCCCAGATGGCTTCCCGGGAGCCAGAGCAGACGCCCAAATGGAGTGTAAGCCAGGCCGAGTCACCTGCTGACAGACTAGGTTTGGAGCTATTGCTTCCAGAGCTCTGAAAAATTACTGGACAGCTTGGGGAAGCTGGTTTCTGATAACAGGGAAGATTGATCATTTGTTCATTGCAAGTGAATCTCATTTTGTAATGCAATGGTAGAAAGGGGGGATGTGCGTTGTCCTGATTTTATTAAATATTTGTGTATTGTAAAAATATTAGCAGTGCTTTTTAATGTTGTGGAGGATGTTTTAGGAAGTTAGTAGACATTTCTAAGTTGGGTTAGTTTTCTAAAGTTATGGAGTGAGTGAGAGAGCAGTACAGTGTGAGGGGGAATGAGAGGAAGATTGAGGAAAAGCGACAGCCAGGAACAGAGCAAAGAAATGGGGAGGGTAATAAAGAGCTTTGGGACTGACAGACAGAGGGGATGGGGAAGAGGTACGGAGACCTAGCAAAGCTCTTCAGTCTGGTTTTATAGGTGTAAACAATTCTTAACAGTGAAAATACAGAGCTGAAACTTTAGATCTGAAAGGAGCCTTCGCTTTCATAAATTCCAGAAAGCTCATTATACTGATTAGGACACACTGTCTAGAGACTTCCTTAAAGGAAAAGTATCAAACGGAACAGATTTCTGTTGAATGCCATTTGTTAAGGCTTAATATACATTTTGTTAGTATTTTCTGAATTGAGTTTTCAGCAAATTAGTAGCAAATGAATCATCCGTAATTATCTACATTGGATTAAAGGAGAGTGTTTTCCTACTTAAAAGGTAGGCTGGGGTCAATTTCATGGCAGTGTTATTTATGCAGATGCATAAAGACATCTGGTGGCCTGAAATTTCCATTTTCATTTCCATTCCTTTTATGTTTTCACAAGTTTGTACAAGTTGAACAGGAATGTTGGTTTCCTGCTAAATCCATTAGAAACTGATATAAGGGTGAGAAGAAAGGATGTAATGGAAAACGTAAGGTATTAGAATGTAAAAGAATGTAGAATAACAGACCAGACTATGGAAAACATGGGTGAAAAGATTTATTCTCATTCTCAGAATGGAAAAGCTAAACCACAAAAAGTGAAATCATATATATGTGCTCTGCTATTTAAGAACGTATGCCTCTGAGGTGGATATGAAATGCTGTCTTATTGTAGTTTTAATTTGCATTTCTTTGATTACTGGTAAGATTGGGTATTTTTCATATCTCATGCATCAATTATGCTGCTTATTTTGAGAAATTTCTATTTATAGCTTTTGCCAATTATCACATTGTTTATCATTTAAAAATTCATTTATAAGAGTTTTTATGCTCTTCAAACCAAGCCTTTTCTGGTTCCGTGTTGTGCAGACACATTCTTCCTACTTGAGGCTTGTCCAATCACTTTTTAATAGTTTCCTTTGATGATCAGAAGCTCTGTATTTTAGTGTAGTAGAATTATCCATCTTTTTTATGGTTAGTTCGTTTACATCTTTTTAAAGCAAAGTCCTACCCTGAGGTAATTAAGATATTTCTGATATTGTTTTTTGAAAGATTGTAGTTTTGCCTTAAATATTTAAGTCCTAAATCTACCTTAAAGCTATTCAGTTATGCATCACTTATTGGTGGCGAGGAAGCATTCTGAGAAACACAACGGAGATATGTTCTGAAAAGTGCATCATCAGGCAAAGTCATCATTGTGCAAATATCACAGAGTGTACTTCCACAAATCTAGATGGCACAGCCTACTACATACCTACGCTGTATGGTATAGCCTATCACCCCTAGGCTGCAAACCTAAACCTGTACAGCAGGTTACTGTGCTCAATACTGTCAGCAACTGTGACGTAATTGTATGTATTTGTGTGTCAAACATAGCTCAACATGGAAAAGGTAATGCGTTGTGTGACTATGTTATGGCGGCTGCTACATCACTAGGCCATAGGAATATTTTAGCTCCCTGATTACCTTATGGGACCACCGTTGTATATGTAGTCCACTGTTGATCAAAATATTATGTGGGAGTGCATGACCATACTTGTATAGTCTATGAAGTAGGAATCCAATTTCCATGATTTTGTATCCATAAGTAAATGTGCAAGTACCGTTCATAACTAGCCCTTCCTTTCACCACAGAGCTTTGATCCCTGCTTGTGCACTTCATACATTTCCATATATGTGAGTTTATTTCTGTAGTTTCTATTCTGTTTCCTTGGCCTATTTGTCTACTTCTAGACAACTCTTGCACTATCTGAATTACTTCTAGTTTACAATAAGGTTTGATATATCTAATGATGAATCCCCGCTGTGCTTGGCACTTTACTCTTCCATATAAATTTAAAGTCAACTTGTCTAATTACATAGAAAAACTCTTTTGGACTTTTTATTGGAATCACACTGAATCTGTAAATAAATTTGGGGAGAATGGACATTTTTACGATATTAAAGTCTGGTTGTAGTCTCTGATAGGAAACTCGTCATTTTCTTAGGCCAATAAGTGTGACATTTTTTAAATTTTAAAAGTAATTTATATTTGAATCAGCACTTAATAAACCAGGACAGGATTAATATTTATAAAAATCTGAAGCTCTTCTCTAATACTGGAGGCTAAGGGGTAATTTACAAAACTGAGCCACTTTCATAAAGCATGTGTTACCTGAAACACTTTTTCTTTGCCAAATTTATTGAATTATGAGAACAGACAATCAGCTTTTGATATTTTAAGGAACTTAATTCATCTGCTTTGAGTTCATCTACTTTGATATTAAAATAAAGTAAAAGCTATCTCTGCAGGCTACTAAGAAGTTTAATGTCTTCTGAGATTAGTTATAATTCTTGTGTGGATTTTTTTTTTCTTTTTAAAAATACTCTTTTTTGCACCAACAAATCCATTTTGAGTGACAATCTCATCAAAATTTTTTATTTGTGTATTTATGACTTTATTTATTCTTCTCACAATAAAATTAACAAGCAACTGAACCTAAAAGGGGTTGGTAACTGCAGAAGACTTTTTCTTGGGATGTGAGATTCCAAATTCACTTATAAAACCGGTCCAACGTTCTTCTTACTGCTTATATGGTGGCATAAATGAAGCTTCCTGTTCCCTCCCCATGGATAGAGGGAAGGTCTTGCAGCTGGGGTGACATTGCCCAGCCACAGCATCTGTTGACTGGGCTTCTCCATTTGGTAGTGGCCAAGACCTGGGTGCAGGGATGTGAGCAGCTTGGCCAGCTCAGCTGCATGGAAGACAACCCTGCTCAGGCAATGCAGGAGAGGAAGCAAGTTACACGTCTTCTCACACATTGGGCAAAGGCCCTAGTTTTCTTACAGGTCTGTCAGGCAGGAAATACAAGTCACTACGCAGCACATGTGCCTAAGTGTTGAAAGAGAAAGGGTTGAGGAAGGGTTTGAGTTTATTTTGAAGGAAAAGTACCTGCACCTGTTAGTGAAATGGAGCACAATCAAAGGCTCTGACCCTCCGTAAGGAGGAGAAAGGAAGTGAAGACGGTGAAACAGGACAGACATTCTGTCCCCCAAAACCACCTGCTCAGGCACCCACATCTTAGACCAGACTAAGCCTTCATTCTTTGTGCCCACCTGAAACTGATGGTCATGTTCACACTAGGGGACCCGACAACGTTTGCTTGTATTTGTGTCCTTTCTTCTCGTGGCTACTTGTGCGGCAGACATCCCTTTCAGTTTGTGCCGTCATTATTTGCTGTGTGTCCATCTTCTCTGGTAAACCGAACGTTTTCTGAGGGTGTGATTCTTGCCTCATGCCTCCTTGTTTCCCCTGCACATGCAGGACTACTGGAACTAGTGAAGAATCACGGCTGCAGGAATCACGTGAGGAATCATGGTTAGAAGCCACGCTGGTCCCAAGGGCTGTCCTGCACAGATGTCTCCATGCAAGTCTGGATATCTTCTGTGACCTAATGCATCCTAAGGGAAGTGAGGTTAAGGCAAACAAAGATGTGGTTCAAAATCACACCATCATTCCCCAAAACAAAGGGTAGTTTTGAGCATCTAGCCCTCAGATGTATCTCCTCACTTCATGTACATGAAACTTACAGAGAGATTCTACCGACAAAAACAAATAATAAAACAAAGCAGACAAAATTGAGATTTATTTACACACAAAAGTACCTTTGTGGTGGAGGAGTATAAGACATTTTGTCTGTCACATGGAATACCAAGAGGCTTCAAGGAATTAGGACCCCAAAGGACACAGCATAGTTCAATCTAGTGCATTTAGGGTACTGTTGCTTTGCTTACTGGGGTAACCCAGTCATCAGGGGGGCCATGGGCTGAGTTGGTAGTTTAATATTGTTGGGGGACCCCATGCTTGGTTTCAGTGTCAGATACATCACCACTTTCAGACACCAACTGAACTCATGACATGCTTTTTGTTTTCTTGCACAGAAATTGCCTCGGCCATTAGAAGAAACTCAGATAAATTACTCATGAGCTCAGTTGAAACATTTGTACTTATAAGTGTGGGAAATTTTGAAGAGGACTGAGATCTCAAGGGTGGAGACCCCACAATGATAAAAGGAGACACAGAGAACTCACTTACTTGTGCATAGCAAATGCACACAAAAAAATATTTCTTGACTGGCAGCCAATCTTCACAATTATTTCTGCAGGGAACCAGTTCAAAATCATTGAAATCCATGGAGATATAGAAGAAATGAAGAGAAGATTACTTTTCACAGCATTATTTCTCTATCTCATTGATTGTCCAAATCAATTTTGGAATTGGACTGGCACAATTGGATTTATGGAGACGTGTGTTTTCCTCCTGGCTCCATGGCTGTGATTCGTCCAATGCATATGAGCCTTGGGTTGTTCTTACATCTGGGCCCACCCAACAGGCCTCTACCCACCCTACCCTTGGCTGATTGCACTGGCTATCTGCTTCCTTTCACTTCAGAAAAAAACAGGGTAAAAGTCCTAACTGTTGAAGCATGTCTCTAAACCACAGCCCTTTGTCTAATGTTGTTTTTCTCACAATCAGCAGATCGTGTTACTGATGCCCGAGCTGCCGTATCACTTACTCTAATTAAGGGCTTAGACCTCTTCTGGGCTGTACTTCAATAATCCAGATTATGAAACAACCAGCCCAGGACATTCATAACATATTTAAACATGCTGTTTAATAGGGCTTTGCATTTTTCCCCCTCTCTGGACATTGTAAAATTCAATCAGACAGAACCAGTCGTAAACTTTACATTCAGGGCATTTCTTCTCTTCTCTTAATCTATTTCAGGACCTCACCTAACTTGCCTATTTTTCTTATTTCCTTCATTGAACAGAAAGAGTAGCCAACTTCTTTGTAGCCCAGAAAATATCAATGTCACTTTTTGAAGATTAAATGATAGCCATAGAGAATTATAAATTAGAGGTAGGTGTATGCGATGTGACAACGCAGACTATTTTGAAGAATGCCTTTGGCTTTAACAGCTTATAAATTGCTAAAGTAGAAAATATAATTTGTGGCTTGGAAGGAAAACAACTACATGTGAATCTACTATTGTTTCTTAGGAACATATTTGCTATTACAAATCAAAGGCACGAAAACAACATATGGCAGCATTATCAGCATTTCAGAAAAATGCACTTTTTCAAAGACTAAAGTTTATATATATATTTTTAAAAGATAATGAAGTGGCTCTTAGACCCATTAAGAAACCTTTTTCAGATGGTCTATAACTTCAGAAATGCTTTACAACATCAAAATTCTATGCAGAAATTTGGTATGTGAAAACCGCATATTGGAAAGGCATAGCAAACATCTTGATGGTCAACTTTAGGAAAAATAAAATTTTTAGGGTGAGCATATTATAGCATAAATCCAGCAATGGATGTTTTTAATCCTTGTCCTCTTTAAACACACTTCCTTTTAAAATATGAAAGATATATTTTGATTTAAGAAATAATTTTGTAAGGCAGATATTTCTCTTTTCCACAAAGCAGGCTTCGTGAAAACAATAAACAAAAATATTCAGAGCTCAGTCTTGCACTGAGCTAAATCTGTCACTTGGGCTCAGAAATCAAGAGCTACTTAACATTACAATCTTGTCATTCTCATTGTTTGTTTTCTCCTCATTTACTGCATAGCTCTAAAAAAAGGCTGAAATACTTTGAGTCCCAAAACTCTTCCCTGCTCCTTTAGAGCTCCAAGGCGTATATTCCGTTTCAGCAGCGTAGGACATGCAGGAGCCGTATGGGCACTTGGACCAATACTCCCGATCTTCAGTTCTAGGGCTCTTCTGGGCAGAATGGAGAGTTAGGTTATTTGTCTTTGGTACTTGAACTTCCATCCACTAAGCAGCTTTAGTCTGGATGCCTGAAAACTACACTCCCTCACCCTCCACCTGATCTGCTCTTCAGCCTTGGGGACCAGAGGTGTTGGCAGTGGGTGGTAGGCAGGGAATGGAAAAAGTTTACTCTCTCTGAATTATTAGGCTCTTTATTCCACCACTACTCAAGATGCACTTTGGGTGGGACCGCTGTTTCTCACTATGTGCTTGCCTGTTCTGCAGCAGCCTCCACATCTGGCATGATCCTACCTTTCAGGAGACCAAACGTTCTGCTTAGTTCATAATTATTAACAGTGTCCTTCTACATTCGGAAATGTATCTGTCTGGACAATACATTACACGGCCGCCTTAGGTATAGAGGTACACAGTTATCTTCCGTTTGTATAAGAGGACAAGTAGTTTAAGGCCTGAAAAGGGAACACTGGGTTTAGTGATTGAACTCTGAACTGAACTCCAGCCTGGCAATAGAGCAATAGAGTACATTGCTGATCTTTGAGAAAGCCAATTGATTGAGGATTTGGGGGCTTGAAGAGAAGAAATGGAACAATGAATGAGATGTGAGGAAAGGACTGTAGCTGGAGGACAAGCAAGAGCCTTCACAACCAATCAAACAATTCAGCCTCGACGTTTTCCAGGTAAACCTCATCATTCCCTCCTTGTCATATCCCATCAGTGGCTCAAAACATTTTCTTATTGAATCTTTTATTGTCTCTGCCAATCCCCTTACTTTCTGTGTTCATTCTCACACTGGTCAAAGAAACACTCAGGGCTGGATGCGGTGGCTCACGCCTGTAATCCCAGCACTTGGAGAGGCTGAAGCAGGCAGATCATGAGGTCAGGAGTTTGAGACCAGCCTGGCCAACATGGTGAAACCTCATCTCTACTAAAAATATAAAAATTAGCCCAGCATGGTGGCACATGCCTGTAATCCCAGCTACTCGGGAGGCTGAGGCAGAAGAATTGCTCGAACCCGGGAGGCAGAGGTTGCAGTGAGCCGAGATTGTGCCACTGCACTCCAGCCTAGGTGACAGAGCCAGACTCCATCTCAAAAAGAAAGAAAGAAAGAGAGAAAAAGAAAAGAAGGAAGGAAGGAAGAAAGGAAGGAAGGAAGGAAGGAAGGAAGGAAGGGGCATATATGTAATTTCTGGGAATGAGACCTGGTATTTTTTTTAAGAGGTTTAATTAGCTCACGGCTCCACAGACTGTACAGGAAGCATGGTGCACGCAGGTCCCACTTCTCGGGAGGCCCTAGGGAATCGTGCTGGAAGGAAGGCGAAGGGGAAGCAGGCAAGTCTCACACAGCAGGAGCAGGAGGAAGAGAGGGAGGGGGCAGGGGCCACACATTCCAGATCTCACAAGAACTCACAATGGTGATGGCAGCTCCAAGGCCGAAGGTGTTAAACCATGAGGAACTGCCCCCATGATCCAATCACCAGGTCCACCTCCAACACTGGGGATTACAATTGAACATATTATTTGGGTGGGATCACAGATCCAAACCATGTCAATCTCTCTCCAGGCTTTGCCCTGGAATCTGTAGTGTCCTGCTCCATTTTTCCTCCACATACAATTAGTCTCCATTTCTGTCTGTTCCAAACCTGCCTGGAGGCCTGAATCAGAGATTCAGCAATTGGCTTTGCCACTGTTTGGATTATTGTCACAACTGTCTCACCCACCTAGTCGTTTCTCTTTTCTAATTTATCTTCCACGCTACTGACAGGCTATTTTTCCTGAAAAAGAGTCATCCTTTCCAAGCCTACTTTGAGGCCTTTGTTGACTTTCTATTGCCAGTAAGATACTGACCAAACTGCCTACCAGGGCATAGGAAATGCAATGCAGATTTCCAGTTGCAGCCGTTGCCCTCTCTTCACTAAACTGAAAATCTGACCCTGCCAACACGTGGTGGTTCCTAAGACCCAGGCCTCACCTCCTCTCTGTTCCTTTGCTAGAAGCCCTAGTCTTCCCCACTTCTACCGCACCATCTTCTATGCCACATAAATGTCTGTATGGGCTCAAGGCCCGACCCAAATGTTACCTTTTCTCTTGAAACTGTCTCCAACCCTTTTAAAGGAGCATTTGTGATCTTTCCTGTTGCATCGCACTTTTCCCGTATTTCTATTCCAGCAGTTGCAGTGTGGGTCCTACATGGTGAGTGACTGACTGTCTTACTCTCAATGGCCATTCCTTTGAAGACAATGGCCAAGTTTATTTTCTGTATGTTGATAAAACTTAAGAAGTCATAATATACAATTAGTACTTAAGGTGTATTTGTTGGCCAGGCGTGGTGGCTCACTCCTGTAAGCCCAGTACTTTGGGAGACCAAGGTGGGTGGATCATGAGGTCAAGAGATCCAGACCAGCCTGGCCAACATGATGAAACCCTGCCTCTACTAAAAGTACAAAAATTAGCTGGGCGTGGTGATGCATGCCTGTAATCCCACCTACTCGGGAGGCTGAGGCAGGAGAATCGCTTGAACCTGGGAGGTGGAGGTTTCAGTGAGCTGAGATCATGCCACTGAACTCCAGCCTGGCAATAGAGCAAGGCTCCATCTCAAAAAAAAAAAAAAAAAAAAAAGATGTATTTGCTGATGAAGGTGAAGATGTTTTTCATAAATTCCACCCTGAGAACTCTCTGTGCTTATTTTCTACTTTCAACTGGAAAACGTATTCACTTTAATTTTTATTTTACATAAATTCTGGTTCTCTTTAGTTTTTTTATTCTTTGTGTTTCTCAAACTTAAGTATTTGCTGAGTCCCAAGATAACCCAAAACATTCTTCCGATTCGGGCTGGGGATAATAACATAAATTAGTTTTGATATTTGTGGTGATCACTTGGAACTACAGTGATAATACATAATAATACATATTGTGGATACTGAAATAGCATTCATTGAGAGTTCAAGTGCCAGGTAATGTTCTATTTATTTTACGTGTATTAAATCATTTTGACTGCAAAATAACCCTAAAAATTAGGTGCTATTTCTTTCTTTCTTTCTTTCTTTTTTTTTTTTTTTGAGATGGAGTCTTGCTCTGTTTCCGAGGCTGGAGTGCGGTGACACAATCTTGACTCACTGCAACCTCCACCTCCTGGGTTCATGTGATTCTCCTGTCTCGGCCTCCCAAGCACCTGGGACTACAGGTGTACGCCACCACACCTGGCTAATTTTTTGTAATTTTAGTAGAGATCGGGTTTTGCCATGTTGGCCAGGCCAGTCTCGAACTCCTGACCTCAGGCAATCCACCCGCCTCAGCCTTCCAAAGTGCTGGGGTTACAGATGGAGATGGGGAAACTGCCAAGCGTGACATGTTGATCATACCGTTATGTCCATTCAATCTTCTTTCCAATAAAGGATTTGGTCACAAAGAGGACTGACAGCAAGGATAGCTTGATGCAGAAGAAACACATCTTTAAAGCTAGAAGTAAATTTGGAGCATATGCTCTGTTAGATATGAGTCAGCATTTATTCAATGAACACTCATTAAGCTCAAACTTAAAAACACTGGGCTAGGGTCCAAGAATAGGCAGATGTAATGTAACTAATAATTGAGAAATATATGTGGAAGCATGCTATGTTTGGAAAGCAATCTATCTATAAAGAGTAGGTCTAGAAGGCTTTCAGAAGAACCATGTAATTCCCCAGACTTCTAGTTTATTCTTTCTAGCCCCATAGAAGAATTTACCAAGGCAATACCATTTTCACTTCAAAATAGGTCCACTCTATTCTTTGTGCCTCAAAACCAATACTCTATTTAATGCCCTCTTCTTCCTAGGACTGACAAGAGGAGACTGCATTGTGTCTAAATAGGACTGTCATTTGTCCACTAGAAAAATTTTGTTGGGCACCTACTATCTGCCAGACACTGCCAGGTGCTGTTTAGACAGTGGTGAATGAGACAAAAATGGTTCTAATTCCTGTTCTCCTGGAGTTTACTGCCTAGTATGTGCTTTGGTGGGCTACAACTAAGTGGAAAAACATCTGCTATAAATCACCAAAGCTATTTATTCAAATTTCCAGTCGTAAGGTGGCACACCTCCAGTGATTTAATGTGCAGGATTCTCCCTTGCTGTGCATGTTCCTGCAAAGTCTCATTAGGACTTTTGAACTAAAAATATCTGATCCAGCTAAATTTTGGAAGAGGAAACTATTATTTGAGGAATTGATTTTCAGCAGCTGAGTGCCTCAGGAAGTTAGGAATGCCCTGTGGAGCTTTATGCCTCTGGTCCTCTCATTTGAAACCAGCAGAGGTTGGAACAGTTCTTAGTTATTAACATCTAATGGCTGTTTTGTGACTTCTCAAGTGCGTTGGACTCCTCCTCCCAAGTCCCAGGGAATGGAAAGATACTTATTTGAATTTAATTAACTCAGAGGAGATTCGGCCCAAAGGATAATGATTGCATATACCGGAGACTGAATGTTCCTACATCTCCCCTAAAACTTTATGATGGATTTGTTGGACTAATAATTGCCAGGAGTATGTGAAAAAGAAGTCTCCCCCAGAAGTAAAGCCAAGGACAGAAAGTATCTGTCACCACAGATCTCCCTCTGTGCCTCAGTTATGTTCTCACCTCTGTCTGTACGTGCCTTTACTGCAATACTCCCCTTGCAGAAAAGCACCTCGTGGTCCAGGTAAAAATTCCATCAACAACACAGAGAAGAGAATAGCAACAAATAAAACTTCCCGTCTTTGCTTTCCCTTTGAGGTAGACTGTCAGTCTATTTTTCCTTCCTAAATATGTGCATACAGATTGTCATTTTGTTGACTTGAAATATCTTTCACCTTGCTAGGAGTCTTCTATAACCTCGTTCGTGCCACCCAAATTCCTGTGTAGACTGAGGAGATACTCCTTGTAGGAAATGTGATTTTATAGATGGTACGAAGTCGTGCACAAAGCCATTCGTTTACATAGTCATTCATTCTCACACATGTGCTGTGGACCTGCTGTGTGTCCAGCATTGCGTTAGGCCCTTCAGGTGTGAGTCTGAGCAAGACAGGTGTCATTGGGCCCTCATGTAGCTTACAAGCGTTTTTCTTCTCATTTGCTTTACTAGTACAGGGCGTGTGCTAGGCACTGTATGAGGGATCACAGAAGATTCCAAAATAAATAAGAAGCATTTCTTTTGTTTGTTTTGTTTTGTTTTTTGAGATAGAGTCTCACTCTGTCTCCTAGGCTTGAGTGCAGCGGCGTGATCTCAGCTTACTGCAACCTCCGCCTCCTGGTTCAAGGGATTCTCCTGCCTCAGCCTCTTGAGTAGCTGGAACCACAGGCATGTGACACCACGCCCAGCTAATTTTTGTATTGGCCAGGCTGGTCTTGATCTCTTGACCTTGTCATCCTCCCAAAGTGCTGGGATTATAGGTGTGAGCCACTGTGCCCAGCCTTTAGTGTATTTTCATGCAGCTGATAAAGACATTCCTGAGACTGGGAAATTTACAAAAGAAAGAGTTTTAATGGACTTACAGTTCCATATGGCTGGAGAAGCCTCACAATCATGGCAGAAGGCAAGGAGGAGCAAGTCACATCTTACAGCAATGGCAGCAGGCAAAGAGAGAGCAGAGAGAGCTTGTGAAGAAAGACTCCCATTTTGAAGCTATCGGATTTCGTGAGACTGACTATCAGGAGAACTGCATGGGAAAGACCTGTCCCGATGATTCAATCACTTCCCACTGGGTTCCTCCTACCACACATGGGTATTGTGGGAGTTACAATTCAAGATGAGATTTGGGTGAGGACACAGTCAATCCATAGTATTCCACCCCTTACCCCTCCCAAATCTCATGTCCTCACATTTCAAAGCCAATCATGCCTTCCCAACAGTCTCCCAAAGTCTTAACTCATTTCAGCATTAACTCAAAAGTCAACAATCCGAAGTCTCATCTGAGACAAGGCAAGTCTCTTCTACTTATGAGCCTGTAAAATCAAAAGCAAGTTAGTTATAGGTACAATGGGGGTACAGGTATTGTGTAAATACCATCATTCCAAATGGGAGAAATTGGCCAAAACAAAGGGGCTACAGGCCCCATGCAAGTGAGAAATCCAGTGGGGCAGTCAAATCTTAAAGCTCCGTAGTGATCTCCTTTGACTCCATTTCTGAGATCCAGGTCACACCGATATAAGAGGTGGGTTCCCATGATCTTGGGCAGCTCTGCCCCTGTGGCTCTGCAGGGTATAGCCCCCCTCCTGTCTGCTCTCACCATCTGGTGTTGAGGGTCTGTGGCTTTTCCAGGCACACTGTGCAAACTGTCAGTGGATCTACCATTCTGGGGTCTAGAGGACTGTGGCCCTCTTCTCACAGCTCCACTAGGCAGTGCCCCAGTGGGGACTCTGTGTGGGGGCTCTGGCCCCACATTTCTTTTCTGCACTGCCCTAGCAGAGGTTTTCTATGAGGGCCCCACCCCTGCAGCAAACTTCTGCCTGGACATGCAGGTGTGTCCATACACCTTCTGAAATCTAGGCAGAGGTTCCCAAACCTCAGTTCCTGACTCTGTGAACCCACAGGCTCAACACCATGTGGAAGCTGCCGAGGCTTGTGGCTTCCACCCTCTGAAGCAACAGACTGAGCTGTACCTTGGCCCCTTTTAGTCATGGTTGGAGCAGCTGGGACACCGGGCACCAAGTACCTAGACTGCACACAGCACAGGGACCCTGGACCTGGACCACAAAATCATTTTATCCTTGGTCCTTGGGCCTGTGATGGGAGGGGCTGCCATGAAGACCTCTGACATGCCCTGGAAGCACTTTCCCCATTGTTTTGGGGATTAACATTTGGCTCCTTGTTACTTATGCAAATTTCTGCAGCCAGCTTAAATTTCTCTTCAGAAAATGGGTTTTTCTTTTTTATCACATTGTCAAGTTGCAAATTTTCTGAACTTTTATGCTCTGCTTCCCCTGTAAGACTAAGAGTCTTTAACAGCACCCAAGTCACCTCTTGAATGCTTTGCTGCTTAGAAATTTCTTCCACCAGATGGCCCAAATCATCCCTCTCAAGTTCAAAGTTCCACAAATCTCTAGGGCACGGGCAAAATGCCACCAGTCTCCTGGCTAAAACATAACAAGAGTCACCTTTGCTCCAATTTCCAACAAGTTTCTAATTTCCATCTGAGACTGCCTCAGCCTGGACCTTATTGTCCATTTCTCTATCAGGTTTTTAGTCAAAGCCATTCAGCAAGTCTCCAGGAAGTTCCAAACTTTTCCACATTTTCCTGTCTTCTTCTGAGCCCTCCAAACTGTTCTAACCTCTGCCTGTTACCCAATTCTAAAGTCAATTCCACATTTTTGGTATCTTTCCAGGAACACCTGACTCTTCAGGTAGCAACTTACTGTATTAGTCCATTTTTACCCTGCTGATTAAGGCATACCTGAGACTGGGCAATTTACAAAATAAAGAAGTTTAATTGGACTTGCAGTTCCATGTGGCTGGGGAAGTCTCACAATCATAGTGGAAGGCAAAGAGGAGCAAGTCACATCTTACATGGATGGCAGCAGGCAAAGAGAGAGCTTGTGCTGGAAAACTCCCATTTTTAAAGCTATCAGATCTTGTGAGACTTATTCACTATCATGAGAACAGCACAGGAAAGACCAGCCCCCATGATTCAATCACCTCCCACCAGTTTCCTCCCACAACAAATGGGAATTGTGGGAGTTACAATTCAAGATGAGATTTGGTCGGGGACACAGCCAAACCATATCATATACATTCCTAGGCTGCAGCTTGGTAACATGGTAGAAAATTCACAGGATTTTGGAATGTACTGACTAATTCTCAAAGGTTTGATAAGAACAGATAAGCTTCACTTTAGTTAAAACTGGATCATGTAAAAACATAAAGCCAAAAAAAAGCAAAAATATGTTTCATTTTGTCTTTTAAAAATTATTATTATTATTATTATTATTATTATTATTATTTGAGATGGAGTCTCGCTCTGTCACCCAGGCTGGAGTGCAATGGTGTGATCTTGGCTCACTGCAACCTCCACCTCCCAGGTTCAAGAGATTCTCCTGCCTCAGCCTCCTGAGTAGCTGGGACTAGAGGTGTGTGCCACTATGCCCGGCTAATTTTTGTATTTTTAATAGAGATGGGGTTTTGCCCTGCTGGCCAAGTTGGTCTTGAACTCCTGACCTGAGGTGATCTGCCTGCCTCAGCCTCCCAAAGTGCTGGGATTACAGACATGAGCCACTGCACCTGGCCTCGTTTCATTTTGTCTTTAAGGGTTCCTTTTCTGGCCTGGGGCAGGAAACTTGTGAGCACTGAGAGATTGGAGTATTGGAGGATGGAAAACTGGCCTTCTGGGCTGGGCTCAGTCACTGGGCTGAGTTCAGCAAAGCAGTAAGGAAGGGAATATGGGGGAAGCCAAGAGGAGACCTCAGGAGAGGTGGATACGTCAGCTCACCATGAACACCTCCTGGGAAAGCTCTTTATTGTAAAAAGCTAAGACTAAGATGCACCCTAAACATAAGGGATGGGTAACTTTGGTCTCCTCATCTGAAGCTTTAATTGAAAATTTTAGTTCTAGTAGGGGCATAGATAGAGCCTGACATCAGCTAATGTGGGCAACCCAGATAGGGAGGCCTCTCCAATGTCATCTCAGATGTGACATGGGAGGTCAACAAATAAAGAAGATCCTCACAGAGAGAGGAGTCGGGAAAGATGGGCTGGCTAACCAAGGAGCCCACTCTGCCAGAGGGCTGCAGTTCTAACCTGCCGTGAACCCTTAGCCATACAATTCCGCTGTTTTCCTTGCCTCCTTTTCAACAAAAGAGAATTTTACCCTGTTTTGTTTTAAAATTAGTCCTTTTGATTCCACTACTGCATGTTATATGTATTGGGAGGTGATTAAATATGTTATTTAAATATATTCGAAAACCCCATTCAACCATAGGTATCTCCACCAGTAGAAGCTTATCTGGACTTGACCTAGATCAATTCCCATCACCAGAGGTCCTGAACTTAGATGTTAGGCAGTAACTGGACAGTAAGTGAACAGACTTTTATAGTTTTCTTATTTGAGGAGGAAGTGAGTGGATTTTAGATTATAATTAATGTATAAATTAAATGCAGTTGGGGTGTTTTTGAAATCCTTACGTTGGCAAAGAAGAATTGGTTTGCATGTTGGAATGAGAGGAGAGGACTATTATTAACAACTGTTATTTCTGCCTATTTTATCAGGCAGGTTAGGCTAAGAATTACTTTAATAACAAGCAAGTCCTGGAATCAGTGGCTTAGAGTAGCAGTGGCTTATTTCTTACCCACAATATGTATCCATATGTGTTGGATCCAGGCTGAAGAAGCTGCCCTTACCTGGCACATTCCAGTGGGCTAGGAGTGCGCAGAGAAGCACATTCGGGTTCTTTAAACTTCCTCTAGAAGTGACACACATCATTTCTGCTCACATTCCATCTGTCAGAGCAACTCACAGGTCAATGCTGACAGCAGTGGGCTGGGGATGGACAATGGTCCTGCCAGAAAAGGCATCCTGGGAAGAACTGTGAACACTCTTCCTTTTTCTGGGAATAGCTACCCAGTTTTCTCTAGGAGAATAATCCCTTGCCAACTCTGAGCCAATATACATCTGACAGAGTTGACCAGGTCCAGGGGGCATGAGAGCCAGGATTAGCTAACCTGAGCTTCCCATTTCTCTGGCCAAAGCAAGTCTAATAAAATCCAATTCCTGGGAGGGGAAATTTGTTATCTGTTGGAGTTGCTAAGAAGATGGCCTGTAATCCAGGAGCTACAGGGAACAATCTAGGTGGAGAAAGAGGCTGCTAGAAGTGAATTCATCATAGAAGCAAACAAAACTGAGAGACTGAGCAGATAAGCTGAAGCCTGAAGCCTGATGTCATCATTGGAGTCCCTGTATCCACCTGTGCCAGCAGGAGATGGTCTCAACCTGCAATTCCTAAATATGTAAGTCTACATTTTTTCCTTAGGCTAGTAAATAGAGGTTTCTATTACTTGCAACTAAAGATTTCTCACTTATAAAAGAGGGTAAGTTTTTATGAATTTTTAAAACTTAAACGCTGCACCGTGTAAGTGGTTGTGTACACTGTGCTTGAGGTGGGTCACTCCTTTGCTAATAAGCTCCATAGCTACCAACTCAAAGAGAAACATTGAATTAGTGACTACACTATTGTCATGCGGTATCTGCACTATGAGAAATTGCCCAAGGTATGTCAAATAGGATCAAAAATTGGTGATTTCATATGGTCCAACTCGATGCAATTCACAGTACCACATAATAAAACCAAACAACTTTTTCAGCAATCAGAGCTTTTCTGAGAGTCAATGTCTACTGTGGAACACCTATAAAGCCGGGTACAAAATGTAGCACAGGACAGCAATATCAGCCTCATGGAGAATTTGCTATCAATGCAGAATCTCAGGCCCCATCCAGACCAACTAAATCAGAATGTGCACTTTAATTAGATCCCTAGGTGACTTTTTTTTTTTCAAATTAAAATTTAAGAGGTACCACAAAGAAGACTCTAAGTAATATGGTAAATATCATCCAGAACACCCCTATAATAAATGCATTACAACAATTAAAGGATTGTAGAGCAGCTCCCATTATGACTTAATGGCATGATGTCAAGTAATTCTAGTGGGGTGAAAAATTCCTAAGATGAATCTGTGGAAGCAGTTGAGGTTATATGCTCCAGCAATATAATATTATTGCTATTTTCCCAAAGACCAAAGCAACTGATAAAATCAAACAACTAGTAGCACCCCTGCTCTCTCTTATACGTTATGCAATAAGGAGATCCAAAAACTTCATTTGAATAAAATTTGGGGTCACCTGATAGCATGGTCCACTCTCCTGTCCAACCTGGGCAACAGTTGACTCCACCGGGTTATGGTTGTCCACTTGCTTTTAAATACTTCTGCACACTCTGGGTCTTGTGCTCACTGTGACTCCCACGGCAGCAGTGGGGATGCTGGTTGTCAGTCCCAGTTCATCACCGTGACAACCCAACGTGGAGAGCATGGATCTGGAGAAGACTGGGAAGTGGGGACTGACTCAGCCTTCGTGCTTCCTCTGCCCTGGCTGCTGCCATTTCGCCACCCAGTTTTTGCCCTTCCTCCTGCTTCATTTTTCCTCCACAACCCAAGATAAGAATTTTCACCTGTCAGGTTGAAGAATAGGGTCTCGGCATTGGACAGAGCCAGTCTCCCATTATGTTCAAACTCATTTCTCAATGGGATGTATTCTGCTCTTATTCCAATGTAGGGAAGACTGTTTCACTAAGGAGAAAACTAACAAGAGGGGCAGTAGATTTTTTTAAGACTGAGTTCCCAATGCTGGGGTGTACAGTAGTCATTGACGTACCAGTGTATCCGATTACAGACTGCAAACATCCTGCCTTCTCCTTAATCAGAGGGTGGATCAGGTGGCTGATCCACGGAGAAAGGTGTATGTCAGCGGATCAGGTGGCTGATCCACGGAGAAAGGTGTAGGTCAGCGGATCAGGTGGCTGATCCACGGAGAAAGGTGTCTGTCAGCGGATCAGGTGGCTGATCCACGGAGAAAGGTGTCTGTCAGCGGATCAGGTGGCTGATCCACGGAGAAAGGTGTCTGTCAGCGGATCAGGTGGCTGATCCACGGAGAAAGGTGTATGTCAGCGGATCGGGTGGCTGATCCACGGAGAAAGGTGTATGTCAGCGAAGCTGACCTGACTTCATATGGAGTTCTCAGGAACCAGCCACCAAATAGAGGTATAAAGCATTTGGTGAAAATCATTATAAAAATAATTAGATTTTAAAAATCTCTCTGCTTCAGCTCCTTAGATGAATTTGCAGCTGGGGAGATCTTTAAACACAAAATTAAGCTCCTGATTAGTGAAGGTAACATTTGGGTATATTTTATCCAGCATAAGTAAACATTCTGAGTTATTTAATTTGCAACCAGCAAAGAAAAAAATGATATTTCATTTTTTCTGCTGCTGCTGCTTCTGTCTTTTGTTAGAGAATTAACTTCAATAGCTCTGTCATTGGAAGAGAAGATGGCACTAGAAAACCTTATTTTTCTGCATTACTGGGATGAAATAACAGAATGAAAATTGATGATGCTGATTTGTTTCTTTACTATTAATATGAATAAGTATTCTGGGCATTTGTTTAGACCTTTCTACCAACACAACTCACAATCAGAAGGACCAAAGGCCAGGAGGAGGTAGTTGTGTATCTAGCCAATGTGTTCCCTTTCCTATTGCCTCTGCGTTCCTGGGTGCTAAGTCAGGTTACCTGGACATGCTGGTTTGATAGCATCCCAAAGCAAATGCAGATGAGCAGGGTAGCTCAAGATGGACAAGATTTGGAATAATACTGATTTAAGATCCTTAAAACTCATAACAAACCACATTGTCTTTGCTTATATAATGAAGTAAATTTTTTCTGTATGATTAGCTGTAGCCAACATTTCCTCCAAACAACTGTAGCCAACATTTCCTCCAAACAACTGTAAATTCCAGAATGGAGGGAAGTGTCTAAGACATCTTTATGCATATTCTTAACCAAATTAATATGGTCATTTTGATAAGGTCATTTGAAGAATCAAGGTATTCATGGCAGTAAAAGAAAAAAAAACAGCATTGAAAGAGAAATATGTGAGAAGCACTTTAGAATTCATTGAAATATAAATATAGTAAGCTTTGAAATCAAATATACTCTGACTTTAGTATTATTTATCCTGTCTTCTTTTTTTATTCTCTTTGAGTTTTGTTCTTTTATCTTTCTTCTAGAGAATACTGATAAAGTAGTCTAAAAAATAACTTGAAACCTACAAAAATTAATGTTCTGGTACATATCCTAGTATTTAATGTAATAATTATTTTGATGGGACTAACATGTGAAAAGAAATAAACATACATTATTATGTATTCAGAAAAATGTCCATGTTCATTTTCTATTAGAGATGCTATCTTTTTTAAGAAAAATAAATAAAAGATGTCTTATTAGTCTTTATTTTTTTGAGTACTTACTCTGGCCCACACCTCTGTTATTTGCATGTTTTTCATTGCCTCAGTTAAGTTTTATGTCATCCATTAGGCATGTTAAAAGTAAAACAGAGGCCAGGCACGATGGCTCACACCTGCAATCCCAGCACTTTGGGAGGCCAAGGAGGATGGATCAGCTGAAGTCAGGAGTTCAAGACCAGCTTGGCCAACATGGTAAAACCCCATCTCTACTAAAACTACAAAAAAATTAGCTGAGTGTGGTGACAGGTGCCTGTAATCCCAGCTACTCAGAAGGCTGAGGCAGTAGAATCGCTTGAACTCAGGAGGTGGAGGTTGCAGTGAGCCGAGATTGCACCACTGCACTCCAGCCTGGGCAACAGGTGTGAAACTACGTCCCAAAAACAAACAAACAAACAAACAAACAAACAAAGGAAGGAAGGAAGGAAGGAAGGAAGGAAGGAAGGAAGGGAAAGAGAAAGAGTAAACAGCACACAAGAACATTCTGAAGAATTTATTTGAGCAAACAGCAATTAATGAATCAGGAAGCTTCAAACCACAACTGGGTCAGGATGAGCATGGAATAAAGGAAAAAAAAATTGATTGGTTGCAGTTGTACAGTTTCCCTTATGTGGTCTATTTTATTGGAAAGTCCCTACTTCTATAATTATAAGTTAGTTGGCTGCTTCAGATTGGTTGGGCTTAAATTCCGTTTTTCTTTAATATAGGCATTTACAAGAAGTAGCTCAAGTTAAGTTTCACTTCTGCTTGCCAATCAAGCAAGGTTAGGGTCACTGATGAGGCCTCGCTGATTATGTCGGCTCAAGGGTTGTTTAGACCTAGTCTCCATATTAATTTGCCTTAATAGGCAGGACTTTTCTTTTGAGGGAAGCGGCTCTTGGAGGAAAGGGTCCACTGAAGACGTTACCATGACATGCTATGTGATTTTCCAGACAGAGAAAGTGAGGAAAGAGTCTCAATGCAGCAGATGAAGGAAACTGAAATAAAGGCATTCCAAATGGAAAAGCAGAGATTTGAACAGAGCACTCTCTGGTGCCGAAGCCTTGTGTCTCCACCAAGAACGTCTTCGTTGCTTGAAGGCTGTGTTGTGCATATTCACCTTTACTTGTTCAATGCTAGCATAGCACCTGGTAATTTCTCAATGAATCCTGTGACTTTTACCTTTTAAACGTATATCCTTTACTCCCTCTGCTCCTTTTAAAACCCACTTCTGATGCATTAGGTTATTACCTCACATGGACAGTTGAAATAATCTGCAGAGTAATTTTCCTGCCTCATATTGTTACTTTCAATCTACCCACTGTATGATTCATTCCCTGTTTCCTTCTTCAGTAGTTCCTCAGATTACCATCCAAGCTCCTCAACTGACCGGTGAAGCTACTTACTGTTCCCTGAACAGCCAATGCAAATTCTATGCTAATACTTCTCCATGACAATATCACTTTCTCTCTGTGCTGAAATGACCTTGTATACACGAAAAAATACCTGACTTATCTTTTGAGACTCATTTCAAGGTTTCCTCTTTGGCATTGTTTTGAATCTACCCAGAGTGGGCAGCTCTGCTCTTTTTTCTAGTGTTGGGTCTTGTGTAAACACTGTTAGAGCGGATGTTACAGTGTGTCATAAAGATCTGGATGTTACAGTGTGTCATAAAGATCTGGACTTATGTCTCTTTTCCTTACTAGGCTGCAAGTTCCTGGAGGCAGGGAAATCTTACTTGGCATTGTATCCTTAGAACACATGCACTTGAGCTCAGTAAATGTTATTAAATGAATCATTTGTTGAACAAATGAATGGGTAATCTATTGTTGAGCAACACGATACACACAAGTGCCAAAAAGACACTGTTCTCTTATTAGAGGTTATAATCTGTGACAAAGAAGCTTTAGACTGTGCATGAATTCACAGAACCCGTCTCTTGGCATGGTGAGGATAGCAGTGTGACACCAAGTGTTTTGGGAAATTTTGAGCAGGGTGACATACTAGCCTCTAATACCACCTAGAAATGCATGCAGTTTACAACCACATTGTCTAAAATCAGCATCAAAACCCCAAGCATGAATATTGCTCAGTGGAATGGTATAGTTAGGTCAAAAATAAACAAAGTTCACAAGGAAAAAAAAATCTAAAAATGGCCTGAAAAGTGATAACTCTTCTCTCTAAGATGTAATGTTTTCTGAAGGAATTTTGCTTACCTGAGTAATCTTATAATTAGCTCATCAAAATTAGGGATAACATTAGGGCCCCTCAACTCTAGCATCCCACCTAAGGCAGGACTTCCGGAGAGATGCCAATCCAGATTCTACCTGAACACTTCCAGAAAAGGCAGTCTCATCGCTGGAGAGGGAAGCATCTCCTTATTTTGGAGGCAGCTCATTTAATTTTGGATTATTCAGGCTTAGATGAAATCTGCCTTCAATCCATTGACCCTGGTTGTTTTTCCAGAGCTACACAGAACACACCAACTTGTTTTTCCATACAAAACTTTTCATGTATTTGAAGACAGCTATCATTTCTGCCAAAAGCTTCTTTTCCATTAGATTAGAAACACTTCATTTCATGCAATAATTTCTTATGTGATACTCCTTTAAAGCCTTCGGCTCTCTCTGGCCATATTCCAAAGGACATACTTCAGTATGATAACCAAACGTGGATGCAATACTGCAAGTGTACCTAAGCATTGCAGACATGTCTCATCTTATGTGTATAATATAATTCTTTACCAAAATCAAATATTGTACTATATTCAATGAATACATGGATCAAAATATTATTAGCTAGGAATTGTTCTTGGATACAAAGGTAAGACAGTCTTTACTTCAAGAAGCCCACAACTTAACAAAATAAAAATACTCTCTCAATAAATTGCGATATTGTCTAAGCACTATAGTTGAGGTATAGCAAGATATGATCATCAAGTAACTGACATATTAGGGTTTTACACAATGGAAGATCTCTGCTTATTTCAGACAACTTGATATTCATTAAGGACTCATTCCAGACCTGTGCCATTTAAAAATCTAAATGCTGCACCCTCTCATGATGTTGATTTTGTTATAATTCCAGCATAGCAAGGTCTTTTAAACCTTTGTTCTGTCATCAAATGTGTTCATTTTCCATTCTAAGCTTCGTGTCTCCTCTGGGAGCAACAGGGATGCTGGCTGCACTGTACATGAGCAAAATAGTTTGCGTTCAGCTTTCCCAGCAGAAATATGTGTTGGGGAATTTGGTTAATGGGAAGTGGTAAGGCATATATTTAGAAAAGACAGTTTATTTTACCCAAGACAAATATAGACCCTTGGAATTCTATCCACCATGACTCATAGACAGTGCAGAGTTCTCAGCCCCTAAGGGCTGTGTGGTGTTGGCTGTTGGCATACAGTGAAGCCAGGGCCTGAGAAACAGAGAAAAGCACAGCAATGGCTGATATTTTCAGGCCAGCTTCTGACACCAGACGCCAGATTGCAAGTTGAAACGTCCCCTTATCTCCAGCCCTGCAAGGTAGCTTATAATGTTCTTAAAATAATTAAGCTTCCTTTACGTCGTCTCAGCTTGAATTGCATTTAACATCTTGCTGGAGAGGCCTTTCCTGAGCACCCTGTATAAACAGTCCCAGCCCTGCCTCTGTGCTTGCTCTATCCTTGCCCTGCCCTGTTTCCCATGGCTCTTATCGCGATGAGACTTACTACATATTTCCTCCTCGTAGATTGTTGGACTCCCTTCAGCTCCACGTCCACATGCACCAGAATATAAGCTCTGCAAAGGCATGGGCTTGGGTTTCTTGACTGTGAACAGGGCCCGGCACTAGCATGCGTTCCATTGGTATGTGCTCAATAAATATCTGTTGAATCAGTGAATGAATCTGAAGTAAAATGATGGTAAATTATTTGTGTACTTAGCTGGTAGGACATTTAAAAAAACAATGACAATGGAAACAACCGAGAATGTCATGTTTATTTGGTCCTTCCTAGAAAGATACGATTAATTATACAAAGCATTTTGAGCTTCTCTAAATAAAAGAACTGTCTATGTACTTTCAGTGTGTGCTGGTGTTATTTAGCATGGGAAGAAAAGACTTTATGAAATAGTAATCGTAGCTACCCATTACCAAATACCGAGTGATGGAGTAATGGCTTAACATACATTTTCTCATTGAGCATAGATTTTATTGTATATCTTACTTATACAAAAGTGGGAGCTCAGAGGGCATCAGCCATTTGCCAATGGTCCACAGCTCAAAAGGGCCAGAGTCTAACTCCTCTCACCTTGCAACACTTACTATCAAGCAATAAGCCAAGAAACACACGCATCTTCCTTTCATGAAACGTCCCAGGACACTCACCACCCTTGCTGGGGAATTTTATATCCAGGTGAGGCTTTCGTGCTACCTACAGCTGATCAGAGTCCTGTGCTGGGTGTCACCACATAATCACGACGGCTCTGCCTAGAAAAGTGACCACCAAAGTAACACCTGTGTATTTTCTACTCCTCGCTTTGCTTTCAATTCGCATTTGCCAAGAAAATCAGGTAAAGCAATGTTTTTGAAGCGGTCAGCATTCTTTACATCTGAAACAAGTTATGTTTCTTTCTCTCCCGTTCATCACTCCCTCAACATAGATTTTACAATCCAAATGAGAGAGCTATATCAAGAAAAGTTTGCACTTCTCTCTTGCTGACAATTTTGTTAGGTAAGATAAACGACAAAGCTTGCTCTTCAGACCCTATCTGAATTCTAAACTCTCGCAGAAGCATTTTTTGCCCAAGAGTTAACAGGAGGAAGTAAAGGGATTACCCATAAACCAGACGTGTATTGGGAAGGGACAGAAAGCAGAAAAGTGCAGCCACAAGGGCCTCTTGCAGAGATGCTCTTACAGTTTCACCCACACCAAGCCGCCTATGACTTTGGAAAGTTGGGCTCCGGGGAACCGTTCGAGATCCTCTGGGTCTTGCCCTTCTAGTGCGTGCCGTGGTTATTGGTCCCGCTCTCATGCACTTGACTGAAATGTACGTGGTCTGCACCTGAATTTAGGTCCTATGTCTCCTGTTTGGGAAGCTCTCCTTCCCTGTTCAAGCATTGTGTTTTGCCTTTCAGCAGCTCTTACATACAGAAATAAAATGGGTGAGAAGAAAGTAGGAAAAATTTAACACTCAGCAAAGATCACTCGAAGGTGCAATTCGTAACACACTTTCTGCAGCTTCGACCTTGGGGGTCTCTTTCCTATCAGCGGTTCTGTGGAGGATGAGTCGCCTCTCAGGGCAGTTCCTGCGCCTCTTTCATCTCTTCCAGCAGAGACTTAAAAGTATCTGGTTTAGGAAGTCTTAGGATTCCTCCCAGAAGACATCTCAGGTTCTGATCTTAGTTCTGACAAAGAAGAGATCTAGGCTACTATCCAACAAGAGTCCTAGTCAGGGTTAACGCACTTGAACCAGGGTCAACAAGGGATGTTGAACTTACATATAGATAGAGAATAAACAACAACAACAAAGGACTTTATAGGACTTCGTCCTCAGATCTCAGACCAGTTTGCAGGCATTGCACTCAGGAGCAGGGTGGCTACCGTTGCAAACTCATCAGTTTCTCCTTGTGTAAAAGCAGAAGGTCTAGAGAAAGCTGTGCAGAAATGGTACTTCCTAAAGGGCGTTGCCATCTCGAAGGCCGTGCGGTGGGCCACAGTCTTGCCTCAGGACTCCAGAGCCTGGATCACTGAGCAGAATTGTCCCAGGGCACCCAGTTTGTCCCATGCAAGGTCAGTGGGAGAACACGTAGTCATAGGCACCTTTCTACAAATACTATCATCCTCCCTTTGCTGCAAGATTAATAATGATAATAACACATTTAGTGAAGAGGCCGCTTAAACATAATAACTTTCAACCTCTTTATTCACAAAATAAAAACGTTATTAAGTACCTATTATATGTGGGAGGTTGCATGAACTTCTAGGAGAGGAACAAATGTAAAATTAACACAGTTCCTTCTCTTCTAAAAGCCCTAATTTGTGTGTGTGGTGGCAGGGTTTAGATAGGGGGGAAGGAAGACCTAGAAACCAGAATTGCCAGAAAAATCATGTCATAGCCCATCTATACCTGTGAAAGTCCTCCCTGCCCCCTCAATTTCCCCTGTGACAAGTCAAGCTCTTTATCCTGGCAAGCGAGATCATCTACAGTCCACCTGGCCCAGCTGCCTCTCCCACTTCACCTCCCCTTTCTCCTGCCTGGCATCCGGCACTCCCACATCAGCAGGCTGCCCAGTGGCATCCGGCACTCCCACACCATCAGGCTGCCCAGTGGCATCCAGCACTCCCACGCCAGCGGGCTACCCAGTGGCGTCCGGCACTCCCACGCCAGCAGGCTGCCCAGTGGCGTCCGGCACTCCCACGCCAGCGGGCTGCCCAGTGGCGTCCGGCACTCCCACGCCAGCGGGCTGCCCAGTGGCGTCCGGCACTCCCACGCCAGCGGGCTGCCCAGTGGCGTCCGGCACTCCCACACCAGCAGGCTGCCCAAACTTTCTGCAGTGTTTCAGTGTTTTTCATCTCTGTTGTCCCTTTCATCTAGAATGCCCCCCTTCATTTATCTTCACTATCTATGTGTGTGTGTGTGTGTGTGTGTGTGTGTGTGTGTGTGTGTTTTCGATGGAGTCTTGCTCTGTTGCCCAGGCTGGAGTGCAGTGGTGTGATCTTGGCTCACTGCAACCTCCACCTCCTGTGTTCAAGCAATTCTCCTGCTTCAGCCTCCTGAGTAACTGGGATGACAGGCACCCGCCACCATGCCTGACTAATTTTTGTATTTTTAGTAGAGACGGGGTTTCACCATGTTGGCCAGGATGGTCTTAATCTCCTGACCTCGTGATCTGCCCGCCTCAGCCTCCCAAAATGCTGGGATTACAGGCGTGAGCCACTGGGCCCAGCCTTCTATGTGTTTTTTAAAGACTCAACTGCAGCCTCCTTCTAGAAGCCTTCTCTGTGTTTCCTACATAGTCTTGAGCACTTATTCTTCAAAACTCCCACTGAACTGTTACTTCTGTGAGGGTTTAAAAGAAACCTATTGCAAGTGACTGTCTTTATATTAGAGCGTGTGCCTCTTGAGGACAGACAGCGTCTATTGCCTCTGCTTTCTTGGCATGGGTCCCAGTGCCCCTTATCCCATATGCCTTAAAGATGTTAAGCAGATTACTAAATGAAAAAAACAAAAAAAGAAAGAAAAGATGATACAGAATATTTAGCAAAGCACAGAAAAGGAATGTTAAACAGGAATGCAGGGGCAGATGTTCAATGTTGTTGGAAGAAGGGGAATGTATAATGTGTTGGTCGAAGCCTGAGTTGGAGAAATGGACCTCGGCAGAGCCTTGAAGAATGGGTTGGATTCAGGAGGGGAAGAAAAGGTTTTCAGAATGAAGATGTAACTTGGAGGAAAGCAGAGCTGTCTGAAACATACAACTGAATAAAGGCCTGCAAAATAGAAAGAGCAGTGTGAGATTACTTATGGAAAGCCAAGACCATGGTGAAAGGACCGTGATCTTTATTTAGAAAGCCACAGGGAGCCATTGACAGTTTCTGGGAGAGAAAATTTCATAGTATAATGCTTGTTTTAGGAAGACCATTATTGCAGCATTGTGAAAGATGGTTTAAAAGTCAGTGTTTTAGAAAGCCAGGGAAGAAAGTATTTCAAAAAGAATGTTGCCACTGTGAAATTGGATGAGAACTGAGAACAGGTCTCTTGTCGGCATAGGTAAGGTGGGAGGATGGAGAAAAGGGATGAAAATATTACCAGGGGCAAGTGAAGAAAACAAAGAGATTGAGATTACAAATGAAGTGGGAGGATTAGCCTTGAAAATTAGTGTCAATTTTTCCTCCAAGAGAAGAAAGAGGAGAAAGAGGAGGAGAATATAGTTAATTGAGGCTCTCAAACTTATATTCATCATTCATTTAGGATATTTTTGATACCTTTTTTTTAATCCAAGACAAGGTCTGGTGATGATTGTAAGAAAAGCCAAGGATGTGGTTTGGGTTTGAATTGAGTGGGAAAGGTCCGGAAGAACAGTGCCGTAGGAAATGAGAGACGGAGACAGCCAGGGTGCAGTGAAGAACTGACAAGGCCACTGTGGTTACGCCTGAAATAACATAGTTTGGGTTTTTGTTTTGTTTTTGTGGAGACAACCACCAAGGTTCCAGTTATCTGCTGCTGACTAGCAAACCACCCTACATTTAATGGCTTCAACCAACAACCACTTTATTTTGTTGGTGATCTGTTGGTCAAACTCCAGGGCAGGGCATGCCAGGGTGATCTTCTCCATGTGATGACCACAGGGGTCTCCAGCTTGTGGCTGGGGGTTCTGGAGGGCCCAGCACCTTGGCAGGGATGACTGGGGCCTTGCAGGTCTGGGTCCCTCTCCCCGCTGCTTCTGTCTCAGGACCTTTCCACGGACTCTCCATTGGAACACCCAGACTTCCAACAGCATGGCTCAGGGACAGGGAACAGCCAGGCCTGCAGTCCTGGGACCGAAACCCAGCACAAAGCTACTTCCACCACCAAATGTTGGTCAAAGTGGACAGAGAGTCCACCAGGCTCTGGATGGAAGGAGTGTCCCAGTATTTTTGCTAGCTCTCACTGTTTTTCACAGTGTTAATCACTTTCTAATATGATTATTTTCTATTTTCTATCATCCCCCACTGGAATGTAAGTTCTGTAGATTGAGGAGTTTTCTGTTTTGATTTTTCTCAAATGTTTGATCTATAGTAGACACAATAAATGTTTGTTACAGGAAGAATGGGAGAAGTAGAAAGAGGAATGGATAATATGGGCCTAAATTGCTTGGGGTTGTGGTCATCCAGGAAGACAGAGAAGTACAACTGAGACTGCAAGGTAGCAGTTCCCTCTGGTATATAAGGGTTCCAGCATTTACCCATCAGCTCAACAATGGCGAGGCTGTGGCTCAGGCTATGGCTTTTACCTCCACAGAGCAAACACGTCATCCTCCTTAGGACATGTGCTCCCAGTGCCGGGGAATATATTTATGTTGTTTCCAATTGCACGCCCTCCTTCAATAAACATCTTTGCATCTGACAAATTACTAATTAATCATACAGTCTGGAAATGTCTCCTGTTACATTTCGTAGAGTGGCTTTGAGGTTATGAACCTCCCTAAAATTGTACTGGGAAATGTGTCATCTTACCGGAGTCTCTACGAGTTCTATCAGTATCTACAAAGAAGATTTGACCCAAATTTATTAAGAAATACTCTCAGAATGAACTATATGTTGACTTTGCCTTGTAAATAGGAAAGTTTAATTTTTCAAATACAATGAAGGAAAAAAAATCATCTTAAATGGGAAAAAAAGCACTTACAACATTAACTAAGGCCACATCTGTAGCAAGCAAATTGATGAAATAAATAATCTTTAAAGATTTCCCAGGAGCTGTTAAGTTTGATTTGGCTAGTGGCATGTAAGCCTACAGGATTGACAGGTAAAGTGATTCTAGACAAAGAAAAACCACAGCATCATGTCAAAGTCACACACACACAAATGTATTTTTGGAGACTTAGACTATGCAAAAAGTATGTCTCTCGAGTAGTGTTTAAAAGCCTCTGGTGATTACAATGTGATGTTTCTTTAAAAATATCTAAAGTATATGTTAACTACAGAACTTGAACTAAAATTATCACTCCATTATTTGAATGCACTTTCATATACTTTTCTTTACTCCTCTTCTATTAAATTACTTACAAAAAGTAAGATTTGGCTGGGTGCAGTGGCTCATACCTGTAATCTCAGCACTTTGGGAGGCCAAGGTGGGTGGATCATGAGGTCAGGAGATCGAGACCATCCTGGCTAACATGGTGAAACGCAGTTTCTACTAAAAATACAAAAATTAGCCGGTTGTGGTGGCGGGCATCTGTAATCCCAGCTACTCGGGAGGCTGAGGCAGGAGAATGGCGTGAACCCAGGAGGCGGAGCTTGCAGTGAGCCAAGATCACCCCACTGCACTCCAGCCTGGGTGACAGAGCAAGACTCCATCTCAAAAAAAAAAAAGAAAAAGAAAAAAGAGTAAGATTGTGGTTGCCACACACACCAACATAATAGGATATGTATGGTGAATTATTTTTAAAATTGAATAGTTTATAAATTGAGGAGACTATAAAGATATCAGAGAGATTATATCT